>NW_020954625.1:266828-280724 GCF_900497805.2 Vombatus ursinus | reverse complement strand
TATCTATCTATCTATCTATCTATCTATCTATCTATCTATCTATCTATATATACATACATATAATTTTTTCCCCTCCAACTACCCTAATACTGACAAAGGTCTCATGAGTTACAAATATCATCTTTCCATGCAGGAATGTAAACACTTCAACCTTAATAAGTCTCTTATGATTTTCTTTTTCCTGTTTACCTCTTCATGTTCCACTCGAGTCTTGTATTTGAAAATCAAATTTTCTATTCAACTCTGGTCTTTTCATCAAGAATGCTTGAAAGTCCTCTATTTCACTGAATGACCATTTTTTCCCCTGCAGAATTATACTCAGTTTTGCTGGGTAGGTGATTCTTGGTTGTAATCCTATCTCCTTTGCTCTCCGGAATATTATATTCCATGCCCTGCGGTCCCTTAATGTAGAAGCAGCTAAATCTTGTGTTATTCTGATTGTGTTTCCACAGTACTTGAATTGTTTCTTTCTGGATGCTTGTAATATTTTCTCCTTGACCTGGGAACTCTGGAATTTCGCTACAATATTCCTAGGAGTTTTCCTTTGGGGATCTCTTTCAGGAGGAGATCGGTGGATTCTTTCAATTTCCATTTTGCCCTCTGGTTCTAAAATATCAGGGCAGTTTTCCTTGATCATTTCTTGAAAGATGATGTCTAGGCTCTTTTTTTGATCATGGCTTTCAGATAGTCCAATAGTTTTTAAATTCTCTCTCCTGGATCTATTTTCCAGGTCAGTTGTTTTTCCAATGAGATATTTCACATTGTTTTCTAATTTTTCATTCTTTTGGATTTGTTTTACAGTGTCTTGATTTCTCATAAAGTCACTAGCTTCCAATTGCTGTATTCTAATTTTTAAGTATTTTCTTCAGTAATCTTTTGAACTTCCTTTTCCATTTGTCCAATTTTGCTTTTTAGGGCATTCTTCTCCTCATTGGCTTTTTGGACCTCTTTTGCCATTTGGGTTAGGCTATTTTTTTAAGGTGTTATTTTCTTCAGTATTTTTTTGGATCTCTTTTAGCAAGCTGTTGACTTGTTTTTCATGATTTTCTTACATCACTCTCAGTTTTTCCTCTACTTCTCTTACTTGCTTCTCAAAATCCCTTTTGAGCTCTTCCAAGGCCTGGGACTGATTCATATTTTTCTTGGAGGCTTTGGATGTAGGAGCTTTGGCTTTGTTGTCTTCTTCTCATTGTATGTTTTGATCTTTTTTGTCACCAAAGTAAGATAATATAGTCTGACTCTTTTTGTGCTGCTTACTCATGATCCCGGACAATTACTTGAGTTTTAAACTCTTTGTTAAGGTAGAAGTCTGCTTCCAATGTGAAGAGTGTACTGTCCCAAGCTTCGGGGATTTGTACAGCTGTTTTCAGAACTACTTCTAGGGACCTGTAAATTTTCAGTTCTTCCAAGGTGGTATGATGATGGGCGAGGTGTTTCCTCTCTACCACCACAAGAAGTTCCACCACACCAGTGCTCCTCCTCACCCCAGGACCCCCCCCTCAGAACTGTGACCCAGAACCAAGCACCGGTAAAGCAAGAGAATCCTGCCTCAGCTCTGGCAAAGAGATCCCTGCAGTCCTCCTCTGATCAACCACTCAATTCCCCCTTAGACTGTGGACCAGAAGCTCAGGAGGCAGCCACTGCCCTGGGGGTGGCTGAGACCTAGCTCCTCTCTCACCGCAGTCATAGACTTTTCTCACTGACCTTCTAAGTTGTCTTTGGCGTTCAGGGGTTGAGAAGTCTGGAAACCGCCACAGCTGCCCATGATTCGGTCCTCTGAGGCCTGCTCCAGGGTCGCTATGGCCTCTGTGCCCACGCCAAACTGCGCTCCTCTACCTGCCTGGCGCGATATACCTTTCCGATCAACCATTCAGGCTGTCTTTGGCTGGAAATTTGTTTCACTCTGTCTTTTTGTGGGTTCTGCTGCTTTAGAATTTGTTTAGAGCCATTGTTTTAGGTATTTGGAGGGCTTTGGGAGAGAGCTCAAGACAGTCACTGCTTTCCCTCCGCCATCCTGTCTCTGCCCCCCCCCAGAACAGAGGCTTTGTATAGGAAATCGTGGGGTCTGTTTTGTGCAGTTTGTTTTTTAACCACTCAAGGTCACACAGCTGAGGAAGGTGTGTATGTGTATGTCTGCATATACATATACATAAATTATATATTACATACAATGCAGATATTACATATATCATTTAACAAGGTAGTACTAACACCATTTTTACCTCAACACCTCATTCTGCAGACAGATTAATTCTGGGAGTCCTTGGGTAAAAAGTCAACCTGGGTTCTAAAGTAGGTCCCTCACTCACTGAATGGGAAGATACTTGTGCTGATGAGAGAAATAGGTAAATTAACGAGAAGCATAAGGTTTTTAATAGGGAGGGGGGTGATGAGGTTGGTTTTAGACATGTGGAGTTGGAGGTGCCATGTGACATCAAGATGGCACTGAATTTGTGGGGATGAGACAGAAGACACAGCCTGGAGAGCTGCCTACATAGAGGTGACCATTGAAACTACAGAAGAAAGAAATAAGAGAAAGGAACCAAGGACAGAACCTTAGGTCACACCCACATTTACAAGAAGAATGAGCAGTCAGCCAAAGAGGCCTCAGAGGAGGGGGTCACAGGAGAGCAGCGTCATGGGAACCAAGGGAAAGGGAAATTCAAGAAGGAGGAGCTGGTCCCCAGCATCTGCTGCCCCCGTGAAGTCAAGAAAGAGGACAGAAAGACGAAAAGCCAAAAGGAGTATCCACCTGGGAGCCAGCTATTTCAGCAGAGGCAGCCAGAGTGCTCAAGGCTGGGTACAGTGTGGGCAGTGAGGGAAGGGAGGTGAAAAATATGGATGACTCTTTCCAGAAGTCTGACAATGGGGGGAGAGTAAGGTACGATAACAGCTGGAGGAGTGGCCAGCTTAGTTAGAGGTAGACTTGTTTGCTTGTTGTTAGACATAGGAGATCTGAGTACATGTGTAGACAGGAACGAAGGATCTGGTAGAGAGGGTGAGATTGAAGGTGCAGGACACAGAGAGGCTGAATCAGAGCCAGGCACAGAGAAGGACACAATGGGTTTCTAGGGCATCTCACACACTCTCCTGTATGGCTGCCTGATCTACCTCCACCATGGGTAATAACTGTGCATAGAGACGCCTTCTTCAAGACCTCCACTTAAAGTTTTGAATGACCATATGGTCAAGGTGCCTCCCCTATCCTCAGAGGTGTGTGTGTGTGTGTGTGTGTGTGTGTGTGTGTGTGTGTGGTAAATAACACTGGAGGAAAAAGTGTGGACAGACAGCTGGGCCCGCAGTGAGGAAGATCTGGGTCTAAATCCGGCCTCAGACACTCACTAGCTGCGTGACCCTGGGCAAGTCACTTAACCTTGTTTGCTTCAGTTTCCTCACCTGTAAAGTGAAGGGGCTGGGTTTGATGACCTCAAAGGTCCTTTCCAGATGTCGGTCTGTGATCCTCTGATTGGGATTTTAATCAACACCTGCTACTAATCACAGCTGACACTGATACCCCACAAGTATTGTTATCTCATTTGGTCTTTACTCACAATCTTAGATATAGAGTGTACAGGTATCATTGTCCTTCAAATAAGAGTGATTTTAGCAACAATAATAAAATGCTAGCATTTATATAGCACTTGAAGGTTTTCCAGGGGAAGCTAGGTGGTGCCATACTGCAGAGTACTGGGCCTGGAGTCAGGAAGACTCATCTTCCCAGTTCAAATCTGGCCTCAGACACTTACTAGCTGTGTGACCTGGGGCAAGTCACTTAACCCTGCTTGCCTCAGTTCCTCATCTGTGAAATGAACTGAAGAAGGAAATGGCAAACCACTCCAGCATCTTTGCCAAGAAAACCCCAAACGGGGTCACAAAGAGTCCGACATAACTGAACAACAGGAAAAGGTTTTCCAAGGACTTTATGAATATTATCTCATCTAATCCTTTAAATAACCCTGTAAGGTAGGTTCAATTATTATCCCCATTTTATAGGTGAGGAAACTGAAGCTGAGCGGAATTAAGTAACTTGGCCTTGGTCTCCCAGCCACTAAGTATCAGAGGTAGAATTTGAACCCAGGTCCATTAATGTAGTCCACTTTCCACTATACCATGCTGATAACTGGATCTGAAAAGTCCTTTAGAGGTCATCTAGTCTAACACTTTAATTGTATAGATGAAGAAACTGAGTCCTAGAACTGTGGAGTAAATTGCTCACGGCCACACAGGTAGCAAATGGCTGGGCAGGGATTCACACCTGAGTTCTCTAAGTCCAGGGGTCTTTCTTTGTGGTCTAGACTGTGATCTCCCTGGTACAGAGAACTTCTTCAACCCGTGCAGATGAGCCCCCTGATCTACCACTGATGGTCTGAGAGAGTGGCCAGGAGCAGGGCTTCTTAGATTTTTTCTACTCTAGACACTTTCAGCCCATGACCTGAGGGCATGCACAGTGCAAAGTGTGCATGCTTTGTGTTCCGAACCAAGGCTATAATGAAGTCGTGCAATGTAACATGGGTAAGTGCTGCCAGAAACACCTCAGATTCATTACGTGTTTGATTTTAAAATAATTTTTGGTCATTGTGCATTTATAAACCTTTTACTGTTGCCAAAGGTCAAGACCTCCAGTTTAAGAAGCACTGGCCTAAAGCATGAGGAGGTCAAGTGACTTAGCTTTAGTCACACAGCCTGGATGTTTCAGAGGCAGTATTTGAACCCAGGACCTGGCTCAGAGGCTGGCTCTCCACACCACCAGAGGCTTAAGTCCTATGACTCAGAATACTCCCAGTGTAACCTGAATCAGATTAAAACATAATTGAGAAATATTTAACAACATAAATGAAGATACGATTGAATGCAGATAATGTTGATATGTAGTTTTCCAAGTCAATATGGGCCTGCAAGGATGTGTGAGTTAGTAGCCATTTCTACCTGTACTACACAATATTGCCTCTCCCCAGTCTTTCCATTGTCCCACATGCTCTGCTGTCTCTCCCAACAGATCAAACTGGGCTTTTGACTTTGGGTAAATCATCTTATCTATCTATGCCTCAGTTTCCTCATCTGTTAAATAAGCAGACTGGGCTAAACGATCATTTCCAGCTCTAACACAAGTCCCAGGATGCTCAGGCTCCCCATTCCCACCGTCCCATCCTAAGCACCCTCCATTCTTTTCACACACCTCATAACTTGGGAACATGATTTACACCAACCAGCTTACCTTTCCCCAATCAGTTTGAGCTTTCTCTTCTTTTTCCCTTTCTTTGTTAAGCCACACTTGAAGCTGGTAGAACTGCTGATTAGGGCAGAAGAGAGGAGATTTTATGAAGGTCTCCATGGTACTGCTCTTTGCGCCTATCTCCATGGTGATGCTAGCAAATGATGTGATTCCAACATGTAATTTACTTATTTAAAATTTCATAAGAAAAAGAAATTGAAGAAATTAGAATAGTCAATGAGGAAACAAAACTATCACTCTTTGCTGGTGATATGATGGTATATTTAGAGAATCCTAGAGAATCAACTAAAAACCTAGTTGAAATAATTAACAACTTCAGCAAAGTTGCAGGATATAAAATAGCTTACGTAAATCATGAGCATTTCTATATTTTACAAAGAAAGTCCAGGAGAAAGCAAAAGAAAAAGAAATTCCATTTAAAATAATTCAGACAATATAAAATACTTGGGAGTCTACCTGCCAAGACAAACCCAGGAACTATATGAATACAATTACAAAACGCTTTTCACACAAATAAAGTCAGATCTAAATAACTGGAAAAATATCAGTTGCTCATGGGTAGGCTGAGCTAATATAATAAAAATGACAATTCTACTTAAACTAATTTACCTATTCAATGCCATAAAAATTGAACTACCAAAAAATTACTTCACAGAGCTAGGAAAAATAATAACAAAAGGTCAAGAATAGCAAGAGAATCAGTGAAAAAAAAATGTGAAGGGAGGTAGCCTAGAAGTACCAGATCTCCAACTGTATCATAAAACAGTAATCATCAAAACAGTCTGGTACTGGCTAAGAAACAGAGTGGTGGGTCAGTGGAATAGATTAGGTACAAAATACACAATAGTAAATGACCATAGGAGTCCAGTCTTTGATAATAAACCCAATGATCCAAGCTTTTGGCCAAGAACTCCCTATTGGACAAAAACTGCTGGGGAAACTGGCAGAAACTAGGTATAACTAGGTATAGGTATAGTTTGGCAACTAGGTGGTGTAATGGATAGAGCACCAGGCCTGGAGTCAGAAAGACCTGAGTTCAAATTTGACCTCAGACACTTGCTAGTTGGATGAACCCAGGCAAGTCACTTAACCCTGTTTGCCTCAGTTTCCTCATTTGTAAAATAAGCTAGAGAAGGAAATGGCAAACCACTTTAGTATCTTTGCCAACACAACCCCAAATGGGGGTCACAAAGAGTTGAACACAACTCAACAACAAAAGGTGATTTTCTTCTTTTTTTTTTAACCACCTCCTCTCCCCTGCTATCTCCATCCCAGATCACTGCCTTGTTGTGGTGGAGAGGCTTGAGTAGCTCAATGAAACTATGAGCTATGCCATGCAGGGTTACCCAAGACATATAGGTCATAGTGGGGAGTTTTGACAAAAGATGATCCACTGGAGAAGGAAATGGCAAACTACTCCAGTATCTTTGCAAAAACAAAACAAAACAAAACAAAAAACAAAAACAAAAGCAGACAAACATATGGACAGTCCTAAAATGATGAAAAAGATGGTATCAGGAGATAATCCCCTCAGGTCAGTAGGTATCCAACATGCTACTGGGGAAGAGAGGAAGACAAGTAGCTCCAGGACTAACCAAGCATCTGGACCAAGGCTGAAAGGAAGTTCAGCTGCAGGTGCACCTAGTGACAAAAGGAAGTCCGATGCTGTAAAGATCAATATTGCATAGGAAGCTGGGAGGGAAACTCCACGAACCAAGGTAACCCGGATGTGGTCAGATAGGAGATGGAAAGATTAAACATCGACATCGTGGGTGTCAGTGAACTTAAATGGTTAAGAATGGGTGAGTTTAATTCAGACGATCATTACGTAAACTACCATGGGCAAGAATCCCCTAGAAGAAATGGAGTAACCCTTATAGTCAATAAAAGGGTGAGAAAAGCAGTGCTGGGATATAATCTCAAAAATGACAGCATTATATCTGTTCAAATTCACGGCAAACTGTTTAATATCACAGCAATACAAGTACATGCTCCAACCCCGGTGCTGAAGAGGATTAAGTTGATCAGTTCTATGAAGACCTATAACATCGTCTAGAAACAACACCCAAAAAAAGAGAGATGTCACATTTATCATAGGGGATTGGAATGCTAAAGCAGGAATTCAAAAGACAATTAGAATAACAGGCAAGTTTGGTCTTAGAGCACAAAATGAAGCAGGGGAGGGTCTAACAGAGTTTTGTCAAGATAACTCATCGGTCATAGCAAACACTCTTTTTCAACAACACAAAAGATGATTCTAAACATGGACATCACCAGGTGGTCAATATAGAAATCAGATGGGTTATATACTTTGCAGCCAGGGGTAGAGAAACTCTCTAGTCAGTTAAAACAAGACTTGGAAATGACTGTGTCTCAGATCATGAGCTTTTCATTACAAAATTCAGACTTAAATTAAAGAAAGTAGGGGAAATCATAAGACCATACAGGTATGACCTAAATAACATCCCTTAGGAGTATGAAGCAGAGATGATGGATAGATTTAAGGGATTAGATCTGGTAGATAGAGTGCCTGAAGAACTATGGACAGAGGTTCATAATATTGTACAGGAAGTAGCAACAGAAAAAAAAATTCCAAAGAAAAAGAAGAGCAAAAAAAGCAAATTGGCTGTCTAATAAGGTTTTACAAATAGCTGAGGAAAGAAGGAAAGTGAAAAGGAAAGATTTAACCAATTGAATGCAGAAATCCAGAGAATAGCAAGGAAAGATAGGAAGGTTGTCTTAAATGAGCAATGAAAATAAATAGAAGAAAATAGTCTAATGGGAAAAACAAAAGATCTCTTCAAGAAAATGAGAGATATTCAGGGAAAGTTTCATGCAAAACTGGGCATGATAAAGGACAAAGATGGTAGGGATTTAACAGAAACAGAAGAGATTAAGAAAAGGTGGCAAGAATACACAGAAGAATTATAAAAGAAAGAGCTTAACATCACCAATAACCAGACAATATGGTTACTGATCTAGATCCAGACATCCTGGAGAATGAAGTCAAGAAGTCAAGTGGGTGTTAGGAAGCATTGTTAACAATAAGGCTAGTGGAGGTGATAGAATTCCAGATGAGCAACATAAAACCCTAAAAGATGATGCTGTTAAACTGTTGCACTAAATATGCCAGCAAATTTGGAAAACACAACAGTGGCCACTAAATTGGAGAAGATCAGTCTACAACCCAGTCCTAAAGAAGAACAATGCCAAAGAATGTTCAAATTACTGTACAATTTCATTCATTTCACATGCCAACAAGGTTATGCTTAAGATTCTGCAATCTAAGCTTCACCAATACAAGGACGGAGAATTACCAGAAAAGCAGGCTGGTTTTTGAAGAGGCAGAGGAACTAGAAACCAAATTTCCAACATTTTCTGGATTACGGAGAAAGCAGGCAAGTTCCAGAAAAACACCTACTTCTTTTCTTTTAAAAATTTTAAAAGTTTTATTGATGTATTTTGTTTTTACTTTAAAGATTACAGATTACTTCCACTTTATGAGAGCTTTCATGTAACAAACTTTAAAGTAAAACTTATAATACAATGAACTAATTTGAAAATGTAAATACTATTTTACATAAATAACATTCTTCCAACTATTTTTTTCCTTTTTTCTTCCCTCCCCCTCCTCCCTCCCTAGAGATGGCTACCATTACACACATGTGTGTAAAATAGCTTATACATATTTCTCTTTATCTAGATGCAGACAGTGTCTTTCTTCATATGTCCCTTGTAGTTAATTTGGGCATTTATAATAGTTAAAACGGTTTATTTGCTCAAAGTTGTTCTTAAAAACAATACTGCTATTACTGTATACAACATTCTCTTGGTTCTGCTCATTTTGCTCATCATTATTTGTGCAAGTCTATCCATGTTTTTCTAAGATAATCAAGCTCATCATTTCTTGTAGCACAGAAGTATTTCATCAGGATCATATACCCCAACTTGTTCAGTCATTCCCCAAATGGTGGGCATCCTCACAATTTTCAGTTCTTTGCCACCACAAAGAGAGCTGCTGTAAATATTTTAGAATATATGGGTCCTTTTCCTTTTTCTGTAATCACCTTTGGAAGTAGACCTAGCAGTGGTATTGCTGGGTCAAAGGATATAGTCAGTTTAATAACTTTTTGGGCATAATTCCAGATTGCTCTCAAAAATAGTTGGATCGGTTCACAGTTCCACCAACAATGAATTAGTATCCCAATTTTTCCACATCCCCTGCTTCAACATTTCCTCCTTGCTTTCTTCTTCAATAATTTTAGCCAATCTGAATGACATCCTAAATGATATCTCAAGGTCATTTTAATTTTCATTTCTCTAATCAATAATGATTTGGAACATTCTTTTTCATATGACCATAAATTGTTTTGATTCTGCTTCATTGTCTACACTGAAGCCTCTGATTGTGTGGATCACAACAAAATGTGGCAAGTCCTCAAAAATAGGGCAGTGCCAGATCATCTTATTTGTCTCCCAAGGAATCTGTGTGTGGGCCAAGAAGCAACAGTTAGAACCAAACACGGAAGAACTGATTGGTTTAAAATTGGAAATGGAGTATGACAAGTTTGTATATTGTCACCTTATTTATTTAATTTGTGTGCAGAGTACATCATTCAAAATACCAGGCTGGATGACTCAAAAGCTAGAATTAAAGTTGTTGGGAGAAATATCAATAACCTCAGACATGCAGATGATACCAACTCTGATGGCAGAAAGTGAAGAGGAATTAAGAAGCCTCTTGATGAGAGTGAAAGAAGAGAGTATAAAAGCTGGCTTGAGGCTTAATATATTAAAAAAAAAAGATCTTGGCAACTGGTCCTATTATTTCCAGGCAAACAGAGGGAGAAGAAATGGAAGCAGAGACTGGTTTTATATTCTTAGGCTAAAAGGTCACTGCAGATGGTGACTGTAGCCATAAGATTAAAAGACACTTGCTCCTTGGAAGGAAAGCTATGGCAAATCTGAACAACATACTAAAAAGCAGAGATATCACCTTGCTGACAAAGGTCCATATGGTCAAAATTACAATTTTCCCAGTAGCAAAGCCTGGCTGTGAGATTTGGACTACAGTGAAGGCTGAGAAAAGCACAGAATCAATGCTTTCGGATTGTGGTGCTGGAAAAGATTTTTGAGAGTCCCTTAGATAGCGAAAGATAAATCAATCAATACTTAAAGAAATTAATTCAGGCTACTCACTGGGAAGTCAAATACTGAAGCTGGAGCTGAAATACTTTGGCCACACAATGAAAAGAAAGGACTCATTGGAAAAGACACCGATGTTGGGAAAGAACGAAGGCAAAAGGAAAAAAGGACAGCAGTGGATGACATGGACATGAGTATCACGGAAGCTACAAACTTGAACTTGGACAGACTTCAAGAGATAGCGGAGGAAAGAAGGTCTTGGGGTGCTACAGTCCATGGGGTCATGACTGAAAAACAAAAAAGACATAGATCAACATCTTACACTATATACCAATATAAGGTCAAAATGGGTAAATGATTTAGATATAAAGACTAATGCTACAAGAACATTAAGGGAGCATGGAAAATTTTACCTGTCTGATATATGGGTAAGGAAAGAATTTGTGACCAAACAAGAAATAGTAAGCATTACAGGATATAAAATGGATAATTTGGATTACATTAAATTAAAAAAGTTTTGCACAAGCAAAACCAATGTGGCCAATATTAGAAGGAAAGTAGAAAACTGGTGGGGGGCGGGGATTTACAGCAAATTTATCTGATGTGTATAGACCTCATTTCTCATATATATAGAGAACTGAGTCATATTTATAAGAATACAGGTCATTTCCCCGATTGATAAATGATCAAAGGATTTGACAGGCAGTTTTCAGAAAAGCTATTTATATTCATGTGAAAAAATGCTCTAAATCACTATTGATTAAAGAAATGCAAATTAAAACTGCTCTGAGGTACCACCTCACACCTATCTGATTAGCTAATATGACAGAAAAGGAAAATGATAAATGTTGGAGGAGATGTGGGAAAACTGCAACACTAATGCACTATTAGTGGAGTTGTGAACTGATCCAACTATTCCAGAGAGCAATTTGGAACTATGACCAAAAGGCTATAATACTGTGCATGCCCTTGGATTCAGCAATGCCACTATTAGGTCTGTACCCCAAAGAGATCAATGAAAAAAGAAAAGAATCCATGTGTATAAAAATATTCATAGCAGCTCTTTTTGTGGCGGCAAAGAATTGGAAATTGATGAGATGTTTATCAATTGGAGAATGGCTGAACAAGTTGTGGTATATGATATAGCACTACTGTGCTATAAAAAATGACAAGCAAGATGGTTTCAGAAAAACCTGGAAAGACCTACATGAAGTAATGCAAACTGAAGTGAGCAGAACCAGGAGAACATTGTACATAATAACAGCAATATTGTACAGTGATCAACTGTGAATGATGTAGCTATTCTCAGAAATACAATGATCAACATCTGAAGGACTTATGGTGAAAAATGCTATCCACCTCCAGAGAAAGAAATGATGGAGTCTGAATGCAAATCAAAGCATACTTTTTCTTTTACTTTCTCTATTTTTCTTGGGTTTTTTTTGGCCTATATTTTCTTTCAGAACATGACTAATGTGGAAATATGTTTTGTAAGATTGCACATATATTACCTATATCAAGTTGCTTACCATCTTAGGAAGAGGAGAGGGGAGGTAGAGAATTTGGAGCTCAAAATTTTAAAAAACAAATCTTTAAAATTATTTTTACATGTAATTAGAAAAAAATTAAATATTAAAATTTTAAAATGCCTTCCCAGACTGACTTCAATGACCTTTCCAGGTTCATTCCCCTTTTCTTCCCTTCAGGCACTGTGTGCTCCAGACAAACTGGTCTTCTTGCCATTCCTTGAGCACCACAACCCATCTCATGGCTCTGTGCCCTTGTCAGGCTGTCCTCTCTGCCTGGAATGTATTCTCTCCTCATCACAGAGAATCCCTTGCATCCTTCCCAGTTTGGTTCAGGTACCATATCCTACTCAAGGCTTTTTGTGATTCCCTCAGTTACTCTCTTGCTCTGGTTTGAGCATGTTGTACAGACTGTGGTCAAGGCAACCAAACAGGCTTTTTTGGGTGACTTACAAAAGGAGAAAAGAAGTAAACGAAAGAGTGCGTGCAGTCCCACCAGAACCCCATCTGGACAGAGGTGGTGTGATAGTCACTGGTCTGAATGAGATGCAGGACATTTGAGTCAAAGGACCCAGAGCAACCATACACTATCCTTTATATACCATTGTTCTCTTGGGTACTTGACTCTGTTGGACAATAGTCTTTCCTGGTAAGATGTTGATGACCAGGAAAAAGGAAGTATAAGAAAAGGAAGAGGGATGGAGAAGAAAGGGGACCTATGCCTTGTTGTCCACTCAGTGTTGGCATTTGGCCACAAGATTAATGGTCACATTTTGATTTGATAGTAGCAAGATTTGGGATGGTACTCAACCTCCACAGCTGCTGGTACTCTCCCCACTCAAATTACTTTGTTTTCACTTTAGCTATCTATCATCTATCTACCTATCATCTATCTATCTATCACCTGTCATCTATCTAGCTATCTAGCTATCTATCTACCTACCTACCTATTATCTATCTGTCTATCTATCTATCTGCTTATTTACGTATAATGGAGGGACTGGTCAATGAGGACCCAGTCCTTAAAGCATATGTTGATTTGTTTTTCCTGGTGGGTTACATAGAACATGCACAATATTCCCTGCAGGTTTCAACCCCACATGTAGAGGCTTGGTGGGCCTACTTCAACCATGAATGACTGCGACGCTGGAACTGTGGTGATGAAGAGTTTTCTAATTGGCTGAGGAATCAGAATTGAGGATTCATACAAAAAGTCTGAACAGACCTCTCACTAACTGCCCTGGAAACTTCATTAAGGATGGCAGCTGTGAATCTCCGGCTGGGAGAAAGGTAGCAGACCCTATTTCTTTCTCAGCTGCCATGTGTCCAAGAATATATAGAACCTCTGATTCTTTCGTTCTCTTCCGTGTTTATTCTTTCCTAATTATGGATAAGTGGGTATCCAGAGACACAGAGATCTAAGTCGAGCAGTGGATAGAATTTTGGACCTAGTTTCAGGAAGATCTAAGTTTAATTTAGGTCTCAGATAGTTACTAGCTGTGTGACCCTGGGCAAATCGCTTTCCTCAGTTTCCTCAACCATAAAATGGAGACAATAATAGCACTTACCTCCCAGAGTTGTTGTGAGGATCATATGAGAAAAATTGTAAAGTTCTTGGCAAACCAGAAGGCTCTATATGATGCTAGCTATTATTACACTGGACCAGGTTATGACCTCATGAGCCCTGAAAGATTGGAAAAGCCAACAGTGGTCCCTCACCATCATGAGTTGGTAGCAAGAGACTACTGGAACTGATAACAACAGGAGCTGAGTTCAGTGAAACATGACCAGCTTAACCCAGTCCAGCTGGATGGACCTGTCATCTGAGACACTAAGTCCTTTAAAGGAACAACTTATCCACCAGCGATGACGCCCCGAGAAGTGAACTTGGATCTCACTGAGGAGGGAAAGAGATTCCCAGGGTCAAAAACTGCATCACCTATTTCTTAGTCCTTTGTGTCTCAAGTTTGAGCTCACTTTCCCTAGGGACTC
>NW_020954625.1:157361-266818 GCF_900497805.2 Vombatus ursinus | reverse complement strand
TGTGTGTGTGTGTGTGTGTGTGTGTGTGTGTGTGTGTGTGTGTGTGTACAGAGGGGAGCATGCTCCCCATTTGGAATATTTTTTTTAATATCTTCTCTTTATGCTATGCCTTCTTAATAAATATCCTTTTGTAAAACCTAAATGATATCAATTGTTTAATCAATATGAGAAGCACAGCATGTTGGGGTTCATTAGCAATGCCATTAGAATTCCCCAACCCACCCAGTTGTCAATATCAGTGGAAGTTGGGGACTTAGCCCAGGAGAGTGTAGTACATGTGTGTACATACTGCTTCTCTCAATAGAATATAACGCCTTTGAAGATGTGAACTGTTTTGTTTTTGTGTCTACAGTTCCAGGCCCTGGCACTCAGCAGGCACTTAAGGCTTGTTGAGTAAATAAACACAAGACTTTGCTGAAGAAACAATGCAAATGGTCCCTCATCTCAAGAAGTTTTTAGTCTAAGTAAGAAGCAAGGTACTGTCAAGATCTAAGATGTGATTTAAGATGACTCGGGGTCAGCTTGAAGCCCAGAATTACACAGAATTTCAGGATTGAAAGGGGCAGCAGCGGCTATTGAATCCAGCCTGAACATGGAAAAGAATTCCAGCCACCACACCACAGACAAAAGGTCATCCAGCCTTTGTCTGAAGACCTCCAGTGACCGGGAACATAGACAACTATCATGTGTGGGGGATCTATGCCGGGAGAAGAGATCAAGGTAATTAAGATCTGGTTTCTGCTCTCAATCAGCCTGGCAAGAAGGGATGCAAAACACACTCAGAATCAGAAATCTTGGGTTTGAATCCCAACTCTGCTATTGACTACCTGTGTAAACGTGGGTGAGTCATTTAATCTTTTAGACACATTGAGTGTGAGGTGTTGAAGGGTCATCCAAATTGAGATGTTTCAAAGGTAGTTGGAAAAATTGCAACTAAAGAGAAAAATCAAGACTGGGGATATAAATTTGAGAATCTTTCTGTAGAGGTTAGGGTTAGAATGGATAAGATGGTTGAGTAGGAAAGAAAAAGGAGAAGGCTGAGATGCCCATACTTAAGTGTAGGAGGAGGAAGAAGAACCTCAAGAGACTGAGAAGGAGCTATCAGAAAGGTGGGGTGGGGGGCTGGGCTTTCAGCTTGGCCCTATTCGACTGGAAGAGGAGTAGCGTCTCAAAGTTTCAGAGAAGCAAGTTTATTCTTGGTAAGGAAACATCAAAGATGGAGTGGGCTGCCTTAGCAGGCAGTCTTTATGAGGGGTCTTCAAGAAGCCCTCTGCTGGGTGGTCCCTCATTGGGGATTCCTGTTCAGGTTCAGATTTGGCCCCCTGGTCTTCAAGATCCCTTCAGAAAGTTAGAAGCTTTGATTCTGGGATATTTTGCTGCATCTGAGGATTTGCATGCCTTGCATGTAGGGCAGACTGAATGTCTGAGTTGCTTTTTCCATTAGTGGGATCTGAGGATTTTTTTTTTGTTACTTCTGATAAATAAATTCCTCTGTTGCCAGTATATGGTGTTTCTTCCATTCTCTCAATGTTCTATTTTTGCAGCTGTCAAACTGACACTGCTGAGCCTTTAATAAGCTTTAGTCATTTCAACTCTTTCTTCTTATCTTTCTTCCCCAAGGCTTAGAAAAATGTATCTATTAAGCATGTTCATTTTTTAGTATACAAACAGATGGATGGATCCAGTGGCCTTTCTCTACATTCCCACTCCTCTGTGTCTCTGAAGTTTCTGATGCTATTCACCTCTTCCCTGATTGAGGCCATCTATTATGAGATCCCTCTTTTACCCCTCTTTCCAGTGCTCAGAACCTACATTTTTATAGGTTCTGTATAGTAGAGAGAGCATCAGTTTGGAATCAGAGGAGTTGGGTACAAATCCCAACTCTGAAACTTATTTACAATATAAACTGAGGCAAATCATTTCCACTCTCTGAGGCTCAGTCTTCCTGTCCGTGGAATGAAGGGGTTGGCCTAGATTAGGAGCGGGGAACCTGTGGCCTCTAAGCCACATGTATAAATAACCTCCCCAAAATGTGCTGATCTGAAGGAAGTGCTGGACTCCCGGCATGGTCTGACCAGGAGAGGGTAGAGTGGAACTCTAATTTTTAGCAAGATGACTTTCTGACCTCAGCCTAGCATACCATTAACAAATCCCCATCTCTCCCTTTATCTCCCTTTGTCTTTTGGCTGCCATGGTTACTACCATGGACTCACAAGATCACAGACCTAGAGTTGGAAATGGCTTTAGAGAGGCTGCCCCTCTCCCCCCTTCACAATTTTACAGATTGGGAAACTGAGGTCCAGAGAAATGGAGTAGGCCAAGGTCACACAGGGACAGAGGCAGGACATTATTTAAAAAAATGTTTTATTGATGTATTTTATTTTTACACTACAAACTTTTACGTATTATCCTCACTCCTTGAGAGGTTTCTTGTAACAAAACAAGACAATTAAGCAAAACTAACGACACACTGACCTCGTTTGAAAGGGGTATATGCATCATTTCACATCTGTAGCACCATCTCAAGCTTAATTTTTAAAATTGCTTTTTCAATGAACACAACTGTAGTTTATCTCCCTCCTACACTTTACTCCACTTCATTAGGGAAAAAAAAAAAGAAGAAAAGAAAAACAAAATCCTTGTAACAAATATGCATAGTCAAGCAAAACAAATGCCCTTATCGGCAATATACAAAAGCATAAATGTCGGCCTCTCAGACTTGGTGTGTGCCTAAGATCACATGAGTCACCAGACCCTGATGATTCACTGGCCAGATGCATTTCCAGATGGAAATAAGGCAGGCCATGTTCAGAGAAGCTTGGTGCCCCTGTATGCTTATCCCATATTCTTGTTTTTGTTAGGGCAGAGTAAATCTTCTTTGGTAAATGTTC
Organism: Vombatus ursinus; assembly: GCF_900497805.2. NCBI lineage: Eukaryota > Metazoa > Chordata > Mammalia > Diprotodontia > Vombatidae > Vombatus > Vombatus ursinus. The sequence continues at coordinate 263,927 of NW_020954625.1, read as the reverse complement.
AAAAATATCTATTTACAAATGTCTCAATCTACACTCTAAATTCATCACCTCTGTTAGGTTGTAGATGGGCGTATTTCATGCTTGGTCCTCTGAGATCATGGATGGTCATTGTGTTGATAGTAATCCTTACAGCTTTCAAAGTTGTCTTCATAGTGTTGTGGTTATTGTATAAATTTCTCTGAGTTCTGTTGATTTCATCCTTCCTCGGTTTACAAAAATCCTCAAAATTGTTTATTTTCATTATGTTGATATTATAGTATAAATTGTTCTCCTCACTTCATTCTGCATCAGTTCATATAAATTTTTCCATGTCTTCTTAAAATCATTTTGAAATTTTGAATTCAATCCATTTTGAAATCAGTCCTCATTTCTTATAGCACTATAGTACTCCACTGCATTCACAGACCATAACTGATTTGGCTATTCTTTAATTGATGGGTCTTCATCAGAGAAACTTGCTGCAAAGATTTTTTTTGCAATAGAATTGTTTTCCTTTTAGTCTTAGTTTTATTTGATTTTTTTGAGCAAAAACTTTAATTTTATGTAATCAAAATTATCCACTTTATCTTCCGTAAGCCTCTCAATAATTTGTTTGGTTATGAACTTTTCTCCTACCCACTGATCTGAGAGGAAATTTTTTTCATGTTTCTCTACTCTGTTTGTGATGTGTCAGGTTGGATTCAAGGCATAGATGTGACCTTATATCTAGGTCATGTAGCCATTTGGAGTTTATCTTGGTATAAAGCATGAGGTAGTGTAAATAAATCTAATTTCTTCCATACTGCTATCCAATTTTCCTAGCAGTTTTTGTCAAGTAATGAATCCTCATGCCAGTAGCTGGGGTTTTTGTGTTTATCAAATACTATGAAGATAATAGATACTTTTGCTTTTTCTGTATATTGAATAGCTAATCTATCTCACTGATCAATCAATCTCTCCATTTTTAACCACTACTAAAGTAAGAATTACTGATTTTGTTGGGGCAGAGCCAAGGTGGTGGAGTAAAAGTAGTGACTTGTTTGAGCTCCCCCCAAAACCCTTCCAAATACCTGTAAAAAATGGCTCTAAACAAATTCTAGAGCAGCAGAAGATGCAAAAAGACAGAGTGAAACAAATTTCCAGCCCGACAACCTGGATGGTTGATTAGAAAGGTCTATTGTGCCAGTCTCGGAGAGGAGCACAGTTCAGCGTGGGCCTCACAGGCTGAGCAGCAAAGACCAGGCCTCAGAGAACCTGGAGCAGTCCTCAGGAGATTGAATCAAGGGGAGCTATGGCGATTTCCAGACTTCTCAACCCACAAATGCTAAAGACAACTTAGAAGGTCAGTAGGAAAAATCTGTGACCTCTGTGAGAGAGAAACTCGGTCCCAGTCCCCAGCACAGCCCTGGAGTAGTGGCTGCTTCTGGATCTCTCAGCCCAGAGACTGAGGGGGAATCGAGTGACTGATCAGAGGGGGATTGCAGGGATCTCTTTGCTGGTGCTGAGGCAGGATTCTCTCGCGTGCTTGTGCTTGGATCTGGGTCACAGTTCTGGATGACGATCCCGGGGCGAGGAGGAGTGCTGGCATGGTGGAGCTTGTGGTAGTGGTGGAGAGGGAATCCTCCTCACAGTTCCAAGGCAGAAAAGAGTGCTTGTGGTCACTCATAGACCAGAGCACAGGCTAGGAAAAGCCTTGATCATACCACCTTGGAAGAACTGAAAACTTATAGGTCCCTAGAAGTATCTCTGAAAACAGCTGCACACAAAACCCCCGAAGCTTGGGACTGTACATTCTCCACACTGGAAGCAGACCCCTACCTTCACAAAGAGTTTATAACTCAAGAAACTGGCTGGGATCATGAGCAAACAAAGGTGCAAAAAAAGTCGGACCATAGAATCTTTCTTTGGTGACAAAAATCAAAACATAAAACCAAAAGAAGACAACAAAGTCAAAGCTCCTACATCCAAAGCCTCCAAGAAAAATATGAATCAGTTCCAGATCATGGAAGACCTCAAAAAGGGTTTTGAGAAGCAAGTAAGAGAAACAGAGGAAAAATTAGGAAGAGAAATGAGAGTGATGCAAGAAAATCAGGTAAAACAAGTCAACAGCTTGCTAAAGGAGATCCAAAAAAATACTGAAGAAAATAACACCTTAAAAAATAGCCTAACCCAAATGGCAAAAGAGGTCCAAAAAGCCAATGAGGAGAAGAATACCTTAAAAAGTAGAACTGGCCAAATGGAAAACAAATCCAAAAGTTCACTGAAGAAAATACTTCCTTAAAAATTAAAATGGAGCAATTAGAAGCAAGTGACTTTATGAGAAATCAAGACATTGTAAAACAAAACCAAAAGAATGAAAAAATAGAAGACAATGTGAAATATCTCATTGAAAAAACAACTGACCTGGAAAATAGATCCAGGAGAGCTAATTTAAAAATTATTGGACTAACTGAAAGCCATGATCAAAAAAAGAGCCTAGACATCATCTTTCAAGATATGATCAAGGAAAACTGCCCTGATATTCTAGAACCAGAAGGTAAAATAGAAATGTAAAGAATCCACCGATCACCTCATGAAAGAAATCCCCAAAGGAAAACTCCTAGGAATATTGTAGCCAGATTCCAGAGTTCCTAGGTCAAGGAAAAAATATTGCAAGCAGCCAGAAAGAAACAACTCCAACATTGTGGAAACACAATCAGGCTAACACAGAATTTAGCAGTTTCTACTAAACTGTGGCTTGGAAGGCTTGGAATATAATATTCTGGAGAGCAAAGGAGATAGGATTACAACCAAGAATCACCTACCCAGCAAAACTGAGTATAATCCTGCAGGGGGAAAAATAGACATTCAGTGAAATAAAAGACTTTCAAGTATTCTTGATGAAAAGACCAGAGCTGAATAGAAAATCTGACTTTCAAATACGAGTCAAGAGAAGCATGAAGAGGTAAACAGGAAAGAGAAATCATAAGGGACTTATTAAGATTGAACTGTTTACTTTCCTACATGGAAAGATGATATTTGCAACTCATGAGACCTTTGTCAGTATTAGGGTAGTTGGAGGGAAAAAATTATATGTATAGATAGATTGATAGAGGGCATAGGGTGAGTTGAAGATGAATGGGTGATATCTGAAGAATAAACTTAAGAGATGAGAAAGGATTATACTGGGAGAAGGAGAAAGGGAGAGGTAGAATGGGGTAAATTATCTCACATAAAACAGACAAGAAAAGGCTTTTACAGTGGAGAGGAAGTGGGGGAAGGTGAGAGGGAATGAGTGAATCTTATTCTCATCAGATTTGGCTTAAGGAGGGAATAACATACACACTCAATTGGGTATGGAAAGCTACATTTTCCCCACAGGAAAACAGGGGAGAAGGGGACAAGAGAGCAGGGGGGATGATAGAGGGGAGGACAGATTGAGGTAGGGGGCAATCAGAAGCAAGCACTTCTGAAGAGGGACAGGGTCAAAAGAGAGAATAGAATAAACAGGGGGTGGGATAGGATGAAGGGAAATATAGTTTTCTACAGCATGACTACTATGGAAGTGTTTTGCATGACTACACATCTATAACCTGTATTGAGTTGCTTGCCTTCTCGATGAGGGTGGGTGGGGAGGGAGGAAGAAAGAAAATCTGGAACCCAAAGTTTTAAAAACAAATGTTAAAAAATTGTTTTGACAGACAACTGGGAAATAAGATATACAGGCAATGGAGTATAGAAATCTATCCTGCCCTACAGGAAAATAGAAGAGGAAGGGGTTAAGAGAAGTGGGGGGAGATAGAAGGGAGGGCAGATTAGGGGAAGGAGTATTCAGAATGCATGCTGTCTTGGGGTTAGGGGAGGGACGAGATGGGGAGAAAATTTGGAACTCAAGATCTTGTGGATGTGAATGTTGAAAACTAAAAATAAATGAATGAATCTTTAAAAAATTACTAATTTGCAGTTTGAAATCTGATACTGTTAGGCCTCCTTTGTTCCCACTTCTTTTCTTTATTTCTCTTAAGGTTCTTGACCTTTTTTCCCCTCCATATAACAGTAACAGATAACATTTATATAGAGCTTACTCTCTGTCAGGAATTGTGAGAGGTGCTTTACAATATGTATCTCATTTGATCCTCAAAACAATTCTGGAAGGTAGGTGTTATATTATCCCCATTTTACAGATGAGAAAACTGAGGCAACAAGTTGAGTGACTTGTCCAGGGTCACATAGCTAATAAGTGTCTGAAATCAAAACTGAATTCAGATTTTCCTGACTCTGGACTCAGTGCTTTATCCACTGCACCACCTAACAGCCTCAAATATGAATTTTGTTGTCATTTACCATTTTTTAGTCTAAAAAGCCCTTTTAAATTTCAAAAAAATTTCAAGACCCTCCCCCCCAAACATGAATTGTGCTAACAATATCTGTTGATTGGGAAAATTCACAATGATAAAAATCTATGATGATTTTGAATTCATGTCCATAACTTTATAGTCTTAAGGAATTGCAGGGGACTAAGAGTGTAATTGACTTGCTCAGGGTCACTCAGTGTCAGAGATCAAACTTCACTCCTATTTGTCTTCAAGCCCAGTTACTGCTCATTATATCAAGGCTGCCTCCCTCATCTGAATTCATATACTTTAAAATTAATGTGTATTTTATTAATCACAATTGCATTTCTGTCCACTTGAAAAAAATGTAACAGGCATATGGAAAGTGCTAGGCTTAGAAACATTAACTAGGTAAGCTGCCCACAAGAAGTCAGGTAACTTCAGGAAAAATTCTAGGGTTTATCTAGTAGGTTTATATATGGGTTGCAATCTGTATGGGTGACGAGAGTTCTCACAATGGGACTTCCAAACACATTTATGAAACCTTTTTCTCGGAATAATTCCTCAGCTCTTCAGGAACTCTGAGCCCACTGATTAGTTGGGAGGCCCTATTAAAGGATATGTTAATTTAACTAAAATAAAGCCGGCGAAAATAAAGTGCCGAGAAACTTGAGTTTCTGTTTCTGCTGGTGCTGTTAACTGGCTGTTTGCTCTTCATCTTGAAAGAGCTCATGAGCATGAGAACCTGGGGTCAAGCCCCAGCTCTGTCAACTTCCTACTTCTGTGACCTTAGGTAAGTCATTAGCCCATTTAGCCTCAGTTTCCTCACCTCTAAAATGAGAGGTTAGAGTCAACGACCAACAGAGTCTCTTCCAAATCTCAAATTCTTGGTTTCACTGCTTTCTTTCAAAGGTCCACAAAGCAGGCATACTATTTCTTCATCCTAAACCTGACTCAGGAGCCTTAGGTTAACTTCTGCTTGGGTTTAATTTTTCTGCAAGTCTTATTGTACCTTAACAGATGATCACATCCTCATCAAGCCAACACGCATTTATTAAGTGCCTGTTATATGCCAGGCACTGTGCTAAGCCCTGAGCAGACAAGGAAAGGCGAAAGACAGCTCCAGCTCTCAAAGAGCTCATTGTCTAATGGGAGGATGAACACGCAAACGGCCATGGACTAAGAAGAAAGATATAGGAGACATTGGACATAATCTCTGAAGGAAGGCGCTAAAATTAAGGGGATCGGGAAAAATTTCTTGCAGAGTGAGATTTTAGTTCGAAGGAAGCAGGCACATGGCAGGAGCTTAACTGTTGACATGTATATTAGATATATTCTGAAGATATGCCAAGTAGCATCAAAGGGAAGGCAGTGGCATGAGAGTGAACTGAGAAAGGTTTCTTGCATAAGGTGGAATCTGAGCTGAGTCTTGAAGCATGCCACGAGGCAGAGACAAGGAGGGAGCATTCTAGGTAGGAGGGGACAGTTAGCGCAAAGGTGGGAGATCGGAGAGTCCCTGTGTGAGCTGTAGACGGGAGGATGGTCACTGGATTGCAGAGTGCGCGGTAGGGATGGAGGAAGTAGGGCTCTAGAGAGCGAGGGGATCTCAAGTCACAGGTCCAGGGTTTAAATTCTCTCTGGGACATTACCGGCGTGGCCTTGTGTGAGTCACTCAGTTTCTTCATCTGGAAAATTAGGGGTTTGGGCTAGATTGTCCTCTGATGTCTCTTCTAGCTCTGATCTAGCGAGCAATCAATCAGCAATTTATTAAGTGAAATGTGCCAGGCACTATTCTAGGCGCTAGGAACGTTAAGACAAAACGAAGTGGACCCTGCCCTCTAGGTGTTCACATTCTTAGGGAAGAAAACATGGAAACTGATAATTATATACAAAATATACCTAAAGATCATGGTCCTGCAGTATAAAGTCACAGAAACTCTGTGCCTCATTTTCCTTATCTGTAAAATAAGCCAACTGGACTAAATGTCGACCACGATCTCTTCTATATTAAACTCCGAAGGTTTCCTGAAATCACTCTCCCCCAGCCCCCCACCCCCCGCGCTCCCAGAGGAGGGGGATCACAAAAACATAGATTGTCTTATTCTCCCGCATTTTCATTACTTGCCTCAGTAGCTACAATCTCGGGTTTGGGCTCTGTAAGCAACATATTTTCCTGGCGATCTTCAAGCCAAGGCAAAGAAGTAACTAGTAGATGTACTAGCAAGGCAGTTGCAGGACTGAAATGGGGGAAGGAGTACTCACCACCAGGGGGCGGTGATGTTCTTGTGAAACATAGGATTAGCGATTCAGAGTTGGTTGGGGAGGGGGGCGGGTCTTAGAAAGTACCCACGTAGAATCAAAAGTTCAGCCCAAACTCCATAGAAACAGCGAAAAAACTTTCCCCTAGCAAAAAGTGCCCAGTGAAGCATCCCACTCAAACAGCAATTCATCACGCTCCTTAAAAGGAAGCGCTGCATCTAATCTATGAAGGGACAGGGAAAAGCCCAAAGCCCTGACCTGCCCGGCTAGCTCAGTCGGTAGAGCATGGGACTCTTAATCCCAGGGTCGTGGGTTCGAGCCCCACGTTGGGCGGTATGTAGTTTTTCTCAAACCACATTTTAGCCACGGATTCTCAAAAGATGAAAAACAACTCCAGGTCAGTTTCGCGGCTTATCAACGTATCTGCCAGGAAACAATCGAACCAAAAAGTTACAGTGCATCCAGGGCGTAAGTTGGGAAAGAGGCGGGAAATACTCAGGCGCGCTGCGTCACTACTTTCACCCAGGGGTCCGGCGGGACCTCTGTCTGGCTGCTTAGCTGATTGTTCCCCAGAAGAGGCTTTGAAGGGCAGAGTGAACGGATGGAGAGAAAACTCTTGGATATCTAGAACATCGAAGTACTTGGAAAGACAGCAGAGGGTCACCCACCCCTCCTCCCAGACCAGGGTTTCTAATCAACTATCCCCCAGGCTTCTCACACCCAGCTCCCCGCCAGGCAGTTTTCCATCCAGTGACATTGGCCTCTTGGGTGTCTCACGAACAAGACCCTCCATCTCTGGGCTCCAAGCGGCGGTCCCCCATGCCTGGAACGCTCTCCCTCCTCCGCTCTGACTATTCACCTCCCTGGCTTCCTTTAAGTCCCAACTAAGATCCCACCTTCTACAGGAAGCCTTTCTCAACCCCTCTTGCTCTGTTAATTATTTCCTATTTATTCCGTATATAGCTTGCTTTTTATCTATTTGTTGGCATGTTGTCTCATCCGTTAGATTGTAAGCTCCTTGAGCGCAGGGACTGTTCTTTTGCCTTTTTCTTTATCCCCAGCGCTTAGCACAGTGTCTGGCACACAGTAGGTACTTAATAAATATTTATTTATTAATTAACTGATTAATATAGACGGTTGCAGATAACTCTTTGGAGAACTCACTGATCTGCCACCTCCCGAACTGAGAAGCTCTTTTAATTCAAACTCCCGGCCCCACCCCCGCTTTGCTTTTCTGCTCATCCTTAAGGGGGGGCTTGGCAAGCATCCCCAGGGCTGCGCCGTAGACTTTTAGCTAAAAGGGACTCAGCCGAAGGTAAAACCAGTTTGAAGTTGCTAGAGTGAACTTCATCTTCCAATTACCATCGCCAGCCCCCTCCCTTTTTTCCTTTTCCTCCTCTGGTTACTGTGTCCTTACAAAGCCAGACAGACCTTTATCTTCTCCCTCCCTTAAGTTCCAAATGCATACTGAGAACCAAACCCTTTTTCCTCGGCATCCGTCTTCGCCCGACAATACACTTCAAACCATTTCCCAAGGCAGGACTTAGCTCTCATCTTGCCAGCCCCAAATGCTAGAGCCCTGACCTGTATTTGTAAGTGCTTTCCGGCAGTCCTCAGATATTTCTCCTGATGAATTTCTCTCGAAACCAATACTTCAGTTACAATGGAAACCATTTCAGGTTCCTGGGCCTCGACAGATTGTGCTGCAATTTCTTAACCAAAACTGTCAAATTTCAACAGCTTGACCTGAGCCCTTAGAAATAATGAAGAACCCCAGCCATCTTGCTATCATAGAAGAGGAGCGATTCTCGGTGTGGAGTAAATACTTTCCCAAGAAAAGCTAAATTAGGTTTCACAAAAAGGAAGGTGGAAATTGACAAGAAATGCGTCCAGAAAGTAACAAAGAACAAACACCCCCCTTTAATGGAAAACAAACAGCTCTGGCCAAGTTGTCAATTTGTTTTTGATTCCCTGTCTTCCTCCTGGATTGGTGGGGAGTGTGGGTTTAGGAGGGGATAGAGAGCCGGACATAGAATAAGAAAAAACTGGGTTCATTGGAATCCAGCCATAGACCCATACTAGCTATGTGACCTTGGGAGAAAGTTGCTGATCTGCTTTGGTAGAGGGAGTTTCCCCAGGAGGAGGTCCCTACAAGAGCGAAATTACAGGTCTGGCCTTCCTTCCTATCCTTCCCCAACATCCCAAATAGCAGTGACCTCATAGGGTTGTTGCTAGAATTGACTGTGGAAATCATTTTGGAAACCCTAAATTGCAACACGAATGCCAGTTACCATTTTCTGAGGTGTAAGGGTTTTTGTCTGTAGTCTCCTTCCTCTCACAACCCCTAAATCAAAAAGCAGAAAGAAAAGACCTGATTCTGGAGTCTTTGCCTATAAACACAAATCTTAGCTTCACTTACAATACACTGTTTTGGAAATAACTCCTGGACTATGAGCTCCTTGAGGGCAGGAGCCTTAGCTGATTTCTTCTTATAGTTCTGCACTCTCTCCAGGTCCTAACCACATTGAATGCAGCTGGTACTTCATAAATGATTAAAAAACAAATAAAGAATGAATGAGTCATCTAAAAGGCCTAATTTACCCATTTGTTTCAGGCTTTATTAAAAACAGAATTAAAATAAACCAATATGCAAATGCAAAAACATATAAAGTAAAATAATAATAATATTTCCCTTGCCCCTCTGATTTTGTTTTTTGTTTTTTTCTAAACGGATGATTTCATCAGTGTGGGGAAACTCCTTCCACTGACCCTGTTGTTTATAATTCATAGTCTCAGAGAACTGCCTCAGAGAAAGGCCACTGACAAGTGGGTACTTGCCCAGGGTCACTTAATTGTGTCAGAGATAACACTTGAAATGAGGTCATGCCTGATGTCAAAGTTGGCCTTCTCTTATGCCATGCTGCCTTCCTGGGAAGATCATTTTTCTGCTACAAACTGACAGAGGAACACCTTGGTATGCAATAGCTGAACTTCCTGTCCCTAACTAGGAACAAGAGAGTCAGTAACATCTGACCCTTTGGAGCCTGTGGCAGAATCCAAACTTGCATTATTTCATAAATAGTCACAATTTATAATGCATCTTCCTATGTCAGCTCTAGTTTCTCCACTAAGTTGTAAATTTAAGAGGGAGGAAATATCCAGATTATAAATTCAAAGGAAATGGACCTTGAAAAAAGAGGCCTGGGTTTGAGTCCCAGCTCCATCCAGTACTGAACCTGGACCTACATATGCCTTTCATCATCTTTCTGAATTACAATTTCTTCACCTATAAAACGGGGTAATAATATTTTGACTACCTGCCTCACAAGGTTGTTCAGGGTGCTTTGTAAACCGTGAAATGCTGCATAGAGAGAACTATAATTACCCTGAAATGAATCTGTAGTCTTATCAATTTGTACAGCTCCACTGAGTTCTAGCAATAATTATTATTTATGCAATCTTGTACTGTTAGTGGCTGATTAGGTGGGGGTGGGGAGGACAGGAAAGATCACTGAGGTTTTAAGTTTCAGGTGCCTGGGAAAATGATGATACCCTGGCAGAGATAGGGAAATTGGGAGGGACATGTGGATGGATATGGGCCTGTAAATGATTAGTTCATGGGATCATTGATTTAAAGCCAGAAGGTCCCAGAGAGGCTGTCTAATCTAACTCATTCATTTTATAGATAGAAAACCAAGTCCAGAAGTTAGGCAGGAAACATTTACTAAGCACCTATTATGTGCCAACCAGCTTCAGTGATTCGGCCAAGGACATATGAGGGGCTTAATGACAGAAGCAAGATTTGAAGTCAGTGCCATTTCCTCTTTGGCACGTTGGATTTGGGATGGTGGCCTCCAAGGGGAAATGCCAAGCAGGCAGTTGGGCTTGTAGGGCTAAAGCCTAAATGAGAGGACAAAAGAAGAGACAGAGATTTAAATTGTAAGCAGAGAGGGGAAATCATGAGAACAATTGTGCTCAGTGATGGGGGGAGGAGATTGGAGAAGTAGGATAAGGAGGATTTTTTTTTTTTAATCTATAGTTCCTTGTGGATGGCCTCTGAAATCCCTTCCAGCTCTGAGATTCTGGCCTGTGACAGCAACATCTTACAATTGTGTAGCGCCACAGAACAGACATAGACAGATGCCGGAAGAGCAGATGGAGGGACTGGCCAATTAAACAGGCTCATAGAAATAGTTCTTAGTTAAACACCAGAGGCAGATGGCAATTTGCTTCTGCACTTCAAGGATCCATGATTTTCATCAGAATTCTTGTCTCCACCCACACAGATTGCTACTGTTCCTAATAGGTGTTTTCTCTGAGTTGCCATGGCTGATAAAATCTCACCTGTTCTCCAAACCTCAGACTATGATCTTGGAATTTAAGCACTCTTTATTATCTTTGAAAAACCTGCAAGAGCTCACATTTTGCTGACAGCCTTCCAGAGTCCAGGATCATTGCCATATTCTAGATAGGTGTTAGAATAGGACTTTAGTCCTAAGGATTTAAGGTTTTTACATTACAACTATTTTAAAGCTTTATGACTTTGGACAAATCATGTTTGGGTCTCAATTTCTGTACCTTTAAAATGGACTAAATAGTCTCTTAGTTCTATATCCCATGATACTATATATTTTTGTCTTTACAGATGCTTTACCCCTAAATTAGAGCCCTTAAACCTGCCTCACTCCGTTTAATTAAAATTAATTCAGCTCAGGAAAAAAACAACGTGTTCTACCCTCTACCAGGGATGAGGAATCTTTGGCCTTGAGTCCATATGTCCTCAAGTGTGACCCTTTGACTGAATCCAAACTTCATTCAGCCAAAGGGCCACACTTGAGGACCTAGAGAGCTACATGTGGCCTTGGGGCCCCAGGTTCCCCACTCCTGAACTCTGACTTAGGAGCATATTCTCTCTTTTCTGTGCCTCCAGTTAGATGGTTATCTTGCTATTCATTTTTAACTAAATTAATTTTCTCTTCAATTAACAAAAATCAATTTTTTCTCCTTTCCTGTTCTCCTCTTTCCATTGGAGAAAGAAAAAAGAAAAACAAACTGGTAATAAGTGCACATAATTCAAGCAAAACAAATTCACTGATTTAATCATTTCAGATGGTCATTTTTATTCAAGGCTAACAGAACTAGGGTGTTGAGTGATCTGGAAACCATGATACATGAAGAATAGGAACCAGGGATATTTGATGTGGGGAAGATGAAATTTAGTGGTGGCATGATTTCTGTCTTCAAGTATTTGAAAGGCTATTATGAGTGAGAGAGAGATGGATACAGTTTATTCTATATGGCCACAGACAGCAAAACCTAGACCAGGGGTGGTGTTTTATAATAGGATTATAATAATCTTTTAATAATAAACCCCTTAATAAAAGGATTTGTTCTGTGAAATTTGGATTCAGTCAAAGGGCCGCCCTTGAGGATCTAGAGGGTCATATGTGACCTCAAGGCCACAGTTTCCCTGACCTAGACTATATATCTCTTGTATGTACTTAGAAATTTACATGTTATCTCCTCTATTAGAATGTACTCTCCTTGAGGACAAGGAATGAGTTTTTACCTTGCTTTGTATCCTCAGTGTTTAGCAAAGTATCTAGTATACAGTAAGTAGTTAATAAATGCTTGTTCACTGACTGACTGGATAAAGTTAAAAAGAGGTAGAATATGAAAAACTTTTCTAACAATGAGAATGATTTCTAAACAGAACTGAGGGCCTTGAGAAATAATAAGCTTCTCATTCTTAGCAGTGTTCAAACAGAATCTCTGTTTGAGAGGCTCTTAGCAGGATCCCTGCATGGGCAAGAAAATTAGGTAGATGTCTTTTGTAGAGAAAAAAATGGGGAGCCAATATACTTGGCTTTCAGATTGTGAGACATTTTTTATTCAGTTCTTGTATTTGGTATCCTCTTAATAAACGTGTTAAATGAATGAACTCCTCTCTTAATGCCTGCCTACTTGTTGGTGTCGTTTGCCCTTCCTTTTTGAAGACGACCAGTGACATCACAGGTGATGGCCTGACTTGAGTGAATTGGATTTAAGTGAGGCAGAGCTATACAAAGTTGCGAGCTTGACTCTCTCTTTCTAAATCATTGAAGTGACAAAACAAAAGTCAGGATGATTGGCAATGGCCTGGGAAGCGGCGGATGACCTTGGCCTCTCTGCTATCTGACTAAGCTCTAAGGGTTCCATAGCACCTGCTTTAGGCCCCACCCTGGCCATTGGAAGAAATTGTTCTCATCTACCCATTCCTCCAGGGCAAGTCTTCCCATGCTTGACCCATTCCCCTCACTCACAGACAGGTTTGAGACCTTTCAGTTCTCTCAACTTAGTTTAGCCTATCTCCCAGATGGTTTTACCAGGGTGTGGCCACTGAGCATGGAGCTTCTTGGAGCCACAGATGACAGTTGGGTGTCAGGTGGACACCGAAGGTGAATAACAGCTCTAAAACGGCCTGGCAAGCCCTCACACCTGAGGTGCTAGTCCTCCTGAACACCCCATAGACCCCTCCATTGTCTACTTTGTCTTACCTGGAATAATACCCCAGGCTCCCCTCTGCTGGGTCCTTCCTATCTCTGATTCTTTCTTTGTTGAGGGAAGAAGGCTAGGATTAAAAAGTTCCTGAAGGCCAACGGAATGAGGTATCCTCTCTCTTCAATCCAATCTCTATGCAAGACTAATATTCCTAAATTCTTAATGTTAAGGCACGTTATGGTCAAAATAAGGTAAACTGAGGCACAAAATTCCAAGAACTATCCATTTATTAGTAAAGCATAGATTCGCCAATAAATAGGACCTCACATTCCCCTGCAAAGAAATCATAAACTAAACATTTTAAAAGTACCACAGAAGGCAGAACTCTGACACTTTTAAAATTAAGCATGAAAAAATGTCTGGTTTGTGTAGAGGGTGAACAATACAATACAATTTTATATATAAAGTCTTGAACCCAATTTTTAGAACTTATTATTAGAACATGCTCAAGGCCCCTATATCCCATTAGAATTTTACATCTGACATATATAATTGTTTGGTCTTGTTGCTTTCTCAACATTTTCCATTCTATCTAATTCCTTGCCTAGGAGGAGGAGACACTTTAGGGATCTAATCCTAAACATGAAAACAGAGCTAATGGCACTCTTGTAAGTAGCTGACTTTCATCCTTAGGTTCATTAACCACACAAATGGACTTCTTAAAAGATGCTTATTTAGCTTCAATTCTAACTGATGGCAAAAGACTTGGGATGGGATGTGTAAATATATTAAGGACTTAATCTCAGATTGTATACAGAGAGCAGTGAATATCTCAAACAAGCTATCTATATGCAAATGGCCAGCACTTTAGGTAGGACATGCCCTACACATAGATGTTAATCCCAAATTAAATAATAAACCTAAGTAAAATTGGATTTCCCTCTGAGAAAACACAAGACAGTTAATAAGTTACTTTCCTCTATGATAACTGATTGCATGTAAATTCTTTTTCTTATAACTAAACAGAAGATGCTTCTGATTTTATCCTTAGCAATTAATAAATTAATATCTTTGTCCCATAAACTTCTTCACTTATTCTCATCTCATTCTGAGATATTTCAAGGACCTTGCATCCCATTATAGCAGTGCAGAGGTGATGGAGTATTGCAACAACAAGATTCTTTATTTAAAAAAACATCACAGATTAGAGAGATTTGTTATGAAAGGAAGAAGCAGGGATGTGGTTACAACAGCATCAAAACTGGTCCTCAAAGCCTAAGCCTAAGGGCACAGAATGATGCAACATAGGTAGAATAGGATCTCAGTTCTGTTTGATTTCAGTTAAGAGTTGTATTTGCTATTTGGAATAGCCAATTATACTGAAGTTCCACCCTATCCACACAGTATCATAGCCAGACTCAGGATTAATCAGGTGGGAAGCATTCCTGCTGGGAAAGGAATCATCACAATGAGGAAACTGAGTCAAGAGGCTCCTACCTTAGCCCACTCCAAGGTCATCCCCTCAACCTTTTCCAGGCACAGACATCCACCTGCAATAGTTCGCAGATTGGACTCCCTTTGATCAGCTAGTGGCATTTCTTTCAAATGGTGTATTACTATCTTCTCGACAATTATACTTGAATTCAAAACTCAAAACAATATCAGGTTACAGTCCCATGACACTTCACCTCAACTAACAAAGTTTCACAAATCATAGCTTAGGGATGAATATAATTATTATTACTCTCATGTTTTTGCAATAAGTTAGTTAACAATAAAAATTCTTCCCTTTAAAAATATACTCCATTAAATACTTGATTGGTCTTAACATTATGACAAGAGCCACTAATAACCTAATTAATAATTTCACAGTATCCAAATCAAAAGGAGTTAAAAAAATTAAAAGGAGTTAAAATTCTCCAATGACACAATTTCATTATCCTTCTAACAGTATTTCTTGTATAGTGGTTTTCCAGAATTTACAATACTAGAAAATTTAGAAACAGTCACAATATCATGAATTTAAAACATGAAACAAGACTTATTACATCAGATGACATGAATTCAGTTGAATGCATTTCCAAATTATCTTACATAGAAAATTATTAATTTATCATGTTTAGCAGTGTATACTAATCAAGTCTAAAACCCAGTACAGAGTTATCTACCATGGAGCAATTGCATTCAATTAAAGAAATAACAATAATCAACATTTATATAGTGCTTACCATATGCCTGATCTTATATCAAGCATTTCACCATCATGTGATTTTTGTAAAAATCCTGGGAAGTAGGTACTATATTTATCCCCTTTACAAATTAGTAAACTGAGGTAAACAGAGACAAAGTTACTTGCCTAAAATCACACAATCAACAAATTTACAGAGATTGGATTTTTTAACTCATATTTTCCTTGATTCATGTTCTTTCAGCGTCTTGCCTTAATACTAAACTGCATTATAATTTAGTTTCAGGACAAAACTTTACCATATCAAGTCTGAATTTACAATCACAAAATCAAAATTTCAATTTTCCTAAGGAACAGATAGATATTTCCAGTATTTCACATTACAGGACTCACTACTCCCAGTTAGTCTACTGCTAATGATTTAAGATGGCAGTCTTGTATTTTCATCCCCCTCTTTAGGATCCATGAGGATTTTATATTCCTCACATAAAAACTAAAATGTACTCTTCCCATGGTCCTTCAAGAACAGAAATTTGGTAAATTATCTTCAAATAATTCCATGTTGAAAAAATGTTACTAAAGAATAACCACACTGGGGCAGGTAGGTGGCCCAGTGGATAGAGCTCCAGCTTTAGAGTCAGGAGGACCTGAGTTCAAATCAGGCCTCAGACACTTGACACTTAATAGCTGTGTGACCCTGGGCAAGTCAATTAACAGTGATTGCCTCACCAAAAAACACAACAACAAAAAAGAATAACTACATGGTGTTTCTCATATCCTTCTTATCAGGTGTCACCTTTTGGTGACTTATTTCTAATTTACCCAAACAATTAAGTTCTGTTATATTATTCACAAAAGTATTTTTCCAAATTAAATTTCACTTACATTCAAGTTGCTCCCTTAAATAAGATTCTCTTTTCATGAGCAAAAAACAAGACAGTTCTTAAAGTTGAAATTGTAAACTTCCTTTGAAATTAGCCCAAACTGACTTCCCTTTCTTTAAGCTGCAGTGGTATAACCCCTCTGGGGATCAGGGTGGAGATATTGGTTCAGACTTTCCTTTCCTTTGTTCTTTCTCTCATATACAGTTATGGTGATGCTTCTCAGTTTGCCTATACCCTTCTCATGCCACCTAGGGAAGAAAACTAAATATACCATTTTAAACTGCAAGCTTGTCTTTTGAAAATTCATTGATATTTTCAAACTAGCTTCTTTCTAATCAGCAAAATGACCTTCCTGTCTTAGCTGTAAAACAATAAAGCTGTCATTCTCCAGGGGAAGAGTGATAAAAGGTCTATGTAATGTTCACAATTACATTCTTAATTTACTTAAAACAAATTCTAAAGAATGTTAACCCCAAACTCACTAGACTAGTTTGGCATTTATTAAAAAAATTCAAACCGCAATTTGAAAATTCACAGTAGAAAACTTACATTTCAGTCACAAATTCAGTTTCTAATTAGTTTATGATATCATAACATTATACGATCTGAGGGAAATTATTTCCTTTTCTTCTTATCTGTTTTTCTCTCTGCACTCCCAAAACTTGGTCAGAACTTAACGCTTTTTTGAAGACTTAGAGAACGGTTCAGAAAAGTTCACGTTCTTTTTTCTGAAGAAAAAGTTATTTTACAAGACACAAAGAGAAACAGAGAAGCATTTGCCATGGGGTTTTTCCTTCTTAACTCTATGCACACAGTGACAATAAACATCAGTGACAAAGTTTCTTTTAAAAAAATAGTGTGCACAGGTGAAAAGTCTCTTTTCAGGCCAAACATGGGACCTTTCCAGATTCTGATTTATCTTAGACTAATTTGGGTAAGGGTGTCCCTGGGTGTTGACTAGAGAGACTTTCCTTATCATTCAAATTAATCTTTCTGACTTCTATTTTTAGGTAGCCACCTTTTGACTGGGAAGAATCCACTACTGGTTTATCAATCATTTGCCATTTTGGTTATGTGATTACCAGCTGTGCCACTTGCCAATAGATCGCATGTTACTTGTGATGCGATGCTGCCCCAACCCCTTTTGAATGGGTTCACTTTTCCTACTTGCCAATTATAGCAAAACGCCCATAACCTCCCCTTCCTGCTGAGGGCAGTGAGTGGCCTGGGACTTACTTTATGACTGCCCTAAATGGGCACCACTGACGTGAACCTTTGGATCATTCCTTGGCTTGAACCAGGAGTTTCCCCTAAAGAAAATTTCTCCCTGGGGCCTGTACTTCAGGGGGATTTTCTGAGTTTCCTACTGTCAATTATCACCAAACAGTCATACTTAGGACACAGATAGGACACCAAGACAAACAAAGCTACAGCTTTCCCAACAGTGTGAGAGCTTACCTTGGCTTGGAAAGGCTGGGACTGGGTGGGGAGTCAGGTCTTTGGAGCAATCCTGGGCAGAGAAATTCCCCTGGTGAAAATATTACCTGAGGGCTCTTGGGAGGGTGGGGAAAGGGGGCTATGAGGTTACTCCAAGTACTAGCCTCCCATACCCAATCCTTTTGTGGTTACCAGTTGTTATGGTCAAAATAAGGTAAACTGAGGTACAAAGTTCCAAGCAAGATCAATTTATCAGTAAATATGAATCTACCAATAATTAGAATCTCAGTTTTCCCTCCAAAGCTAAGATCTTGGGGTGGGGAATGGTCACCTTTTTTTCATAGTTTTTAGGGAAGTGCAGAACAAAGAACAGGACTTTGTAGGGGGGGAACAAGTTATGATTGGTTAGAAATTGGGAAAAAGGATCTAGAAACAACCCCCTTCTTCCTTGCATTGCCTAAAAAATGTTCATTGTTTGAGTCCACCTACAGGGTTAAAGATGGTGGACCAGACTTCTTTGGATAACAAACCAGACATAACTCAACAGTAACATTCCTTGACACGAAACATATAACAGTGATTAACAAGAGAATTGGATTTCTAAACTTTACTCATTAAAGAACAGTTGAATTTCTAAACCACGTTCAGAGACAAAGAATCAATCTGATTACTTCAGGCTGCTGGTAGCACAGTAGATAGAGCACTGGACAGGGAATCAAGAAGAGCTGAGTTCAAATCCAGATTCAGATCTTTATTAGGTGTCTGACTCTGGGCAAGTCACTTAACATCAGATTACCTCAGTTTTCTCAACTGTAAAATGAGGACAATGATTTCATCCTCCTTTCTGTGATCATCAAATGAGATATTTGTAAAAAGTACTTAACACAGTGCCTGGCACGTAATAGGTGCTTAATAAATGTTTATTTCTTTATGGTACTCCACTATTTAAAAAACTTTGTTTGGCTCCTCCTTTCCTATGCAATATACACTTCGGATTCTGATGTCATGGGTGTCTTTATGCTGGCTTTACTTTCTAATCTTATTTCACTTGACTCTCTTTTAGTTGCTCCAAGTCTCGGACAAACTGGACTAATCTCTGTCCCCTCATCTTTTCCTGCCCTTCTCTTTGCTCCAGTCATTCTCTACTCTTGAAATCAATATCATAGGGGAGATGCAGCTTGGGGATTTTTTAGTTGTAAAACGGCAGTCTTACAAAATTATTGTAAGCAAAGTGCTTGAGCAATGGGAGATAACTTCTCTATGGGAAGATCTTCCCTTCTTTTCTTGGTACTTCATTTAGTCCAACAGCCCTTCACTTTTTTTTTTTTTCAGATGAGGAAACTGAGGTTAGGTAAAGAACTTGCTCAAGATTGCCCAGATAGGAAGTAGACCTGGGACTCCAACCTTGAGCCTTAGACTCCAAATCTAGAGTTCTTTCTAAAGCTCATGAAGCCTTCAATAATCTCCTCGGTCAAGCTTCCTGGCCTTTAATGAGATTTTACCTCCTTTATACCTCTTATCCTAAAATAAATGCTGGTTCAACTCAATTTCATCATAGTTACTGGTGTCGTTCCTCTTCATTTAATCTTAAACTCACACCCCTATACTCCCAGCTTTCAGTACAGAATCCTGTGCACAGCTTGGTATAATGGATATACACCCAAGATGGGGCTGGGTTATGTTCTCCCTTCTCAGGTTTCTCTCGGCTTTATCTTGGACTGCATCTTCTGTATGAAGCCTTTCCTGTTCCCTTTTCTCTCTGAGACTACCTTACATCTACTCTGACTATAAATTGAATATTCATGTCAAGTCAAGTCACCTGGCATTAATTACGCATCTACTATGTATCAAGCACCTTACTAAGCACTCGGGATACAAAGAAAGGCCTGCACTCCTCTCCTAGTCATAAGTTTTTATAAACTAAAACCCTAGTCACCATTATTTATGAGCTATCTCCGTCATTTGACTGTGAGGTCCTTGAGGGCAGGGACTTTTTTTTGTTATTTTTTTTTTTTTTGTATTCCCAGCACAGCACCTGGCACATAGTAAGCGATTAATAAATGCTTACTGATTTTGAGGTTATCTTTAATTTATCCTGGATATATCCTGCTTATAAAAAGATAGCTGTTTGTGTTCTCTCCCCCATTAGGTTGAGAGTTCCTTGAGAGCTTGTAATTTCCCCAGCATTTAGCACAGCGCCTATTAAACAGTCGGCGATTAATAAATGTGGTTTGATTCGGAGATGATCTCCAGTCTACCCTCTCTATTGCTCATCTGTTAGGGAATTATCTCCTTTGGCTAATACGGAAAGAGGTTTTGCGCGACTTCGCGTGGATAATGGGTAAATTTGCCTTCTCAATGGATGGGGGAGGGGAGGGAGGGAATTGGAACTCAAAGTAAAACAAAAAGAACAGCGAGTAATCTCTCCCTTTAGAGCTCCTCGAGAGCAGGGACGCCTTTCTGCCCCGTCTGTGGCAAATAACAGGGGCTTGCTAAATGCTCTCCGCCTTTCCTTAACAGAGTGACGTAGCGGGAGAAAAAAAAGCAAGCCAACTCCCGTCCCAGAATGCCTCGCGGCGGCGCGGGAGCGGGCCGGCGCGTGCGCCGAAGCGTGCGCGTGCGCGCTCAGTCACTGCAGTCCTTGGCCAGGGGCGCGCGCGCGGCTCTTGGTGCCGCGCGGCCTGCGGGCGTCGGGCGCATTGGGCTGGGGGCGGCGCCGGGTGTGACGCGCGGCTGGGCGTGGTGCGGGGCGGTGGCTGCGGCAACGGGGACGGGGACGACGACGACGACTACGGAGGGAGGAGGCGGAGAAGCTGGAGGCGGAGGCGGAGAGTCGTTCATAAATGGCGCCCAAGCAGGACCCGAAGCCCAAATTCCAGGAGGGTGAGTGCAGGCCGCGGGCCCCGAGAGGGCGGGCGAGGCCTGCGCGGGGCGGGGGGAAGGCCCGAGGAGGCCCCGGCTGCACCCCCGCTGCTCCCCCAGGTCGCCGCGGAGGGTCTGAGGCGGGGGTCGAGGGGACTTCGTGTCCTTTTTGCGGAAGGGAAAGCCGAGGCCTGGCCGGGGGGGGGGGGCCTAGAAGCGGGGGCCCGGGGGCCGCGAACGGGGGGAGGAAAGGGGTGCACCTTTGTTGTGCTGTCGGACGGGGAGCTCCCCGAGGGCGGGACCTGCCTTTTGTCCTCCTTTTATCCCCGGCGCTCCGCGGGTGTGATCGTGGTTGTTCGTGCTTGTTGATCGGCTCTCTGACGGAAATTAGCATTTCCTTCAGTTGTTTGAAAGCGTGATTCTGGCCTGGGTCCGAAGGCTCGAGGACCCCGGATCTGGGGCAGCCAGAGAGGGGAAACTGAGGCCCAAAGAGGGGGAGCGACGAGCTCCACGTCCCGTGTCCCGCCGAGCTATTGTGGTGGACGCAGAATGGTGATTTTTAGGGTTCGGAGGGGCCCTCAGGGGTTGCCCAGGCCGGCCCCCACATTTGACAGATGAGGAAACTGAGGTCCAGAAATGGAACGTGATTTTCCCAAGGCCTCCCAGGTAGGTGAAGGGAGGGTCTCTGACCCGGTAGCGGCACCAGGCCAGCGTGCCCCTTCCCCTTCCCTGCCCTCTCTTGGTCCTGGGCACCTTCCAGGTAGGGAAAAGGTGCGAGGAAGAGGGCGGAACCGGGGAGGGTCTGCAAGAGAGGAGGAGAAGGGTGGAGGAATGGAGCCTGGCGGAGACGGGAAACCCTGAACAGTCGGGGGTGGGGGTCGGCCAAGGCCGAGGCACCCCGATGCCTTGAGCAGGTCCCGAGAGGTCAGCCCGGGCCTCAGCAGGCTTCCCCTCCGGGTCGGGGGAGGGAGCAGCGCCGCTGAAAGGCGCTCGGGCCGCTGGTGCTGCTTTGTAACATGGCTGCCCGAGACACACCTTGAGCCTGATGGCGGACGAGGGCTTGTTAGGGCTGATGCAGCATTTTTAAAACCAGGCTTTTGCGTTGGCTTCAAGGTGCCGGGGGGGAAGGAGAAAGAGACAGAGGGAGACTTTCATCTTACCTCCCGTTAAAAGTTTTGCTTCGCTTTGTTTGAGATCACAATGTTGAATTTTCAACACAGTACTTTTTACTGGAAAACCTTGGAAATGTGTTTGTTGTCTAAAATGTGAACTGTCAAATTCAGCTCATAATTTTACCCTTTTGTTGTATACCTCTTCTTGAAAATTTATTAGACTATTACATATATGTCATCTTTTATGTTACCATCCATGACATATATTATTTACTGCGGTGTAGTACTTGATCCTAGACAACCTTGCTTCCATAGCAGAATTATTTTTTATATGTCTTAGGGAACTTTTCCTTTCTCAGCAAACCTTTGGGAATGTACTAGCATTCAGCTCCGGTGCTTTGATGTGTGGGCAGGCAGTAAAAGAAGGGTAATGGAGGTCTTTGTTGTGGAGAAGCTTTTAAGCTAGTTGGGAAAAGGAGACTAACGCTTAACTTGCATGGTATGTGCAGCATGTATGATACCAGAAGTGTATTATTATGATGTTGGAGTAAGGCTAGGGGTGGTTAGGGAAGGAAGGTTCGGTGGAGGATGAGGAAATGACTATAGGCATTAAGTGGGTTAAGTAACAGCTGACATTGACATATTCTTTAAAGTTACCCTTGCCATTTTCTTCCTTACAGCCACTCTGTATGAGTTAGATGAGGGATGGGGAGTGGACTTAGAATTTAATTGGTACTGGGATCAAAGGGATAAGGAAGGAAGCTCCCACTACCATTTCTAGGTCCCTGTTGTCTCTGCAACTTCTGTTTTTAGGGTGTTGCCTAGAACACTGAGAGGTTAAGTGACTTTCTCAGAGCAACCAGCTAGTATGTATTAGAGGCAGGACTTCACCAAAGTCTAGGTCTTCCTGTCTCCAAGGCCGGCTCTGTCTGCTACGCTGTGCGGTTTTGTGACAGAGATCCTTTCACTATTGTATTACGTTCATTAGAACTGAAGCGTCTTGAAAGATTCATTGTTTCATTCTTTGTATTTGTATCTTTAGTTCACAGTGATTAGTATGTCTGTTCTTTTAGACTACAGGCCTAGAGGGTGGCCTTGCTGGCAGAAGGCCTGGGTTCTTGTCCAGGCTACCTGTGTGTTCATAGATAAAGTCACCCCCTGGCAACTTGTTAAGTTATAAAGGACTCACTGATCATTGGTATACCCTTACACATCAGGGAGAGGGGAAGTGACTAGCCGATGGCCACACAGCTAATAAATGAAGGATTCAGTATTCAGACTCTTCACTGCTTCAGACTGCTTCTGCTTTGTGTGATGACAATACTCGCCTGTTTAGAGTGTAGGTGGTGGGAGGTGTGGGCAGTGTGTTGAGTGCGTCTTAGTGTAATACTGGATTTACATATTAAGGATTTTGGATTCAACTCAACATGTCTTTTTCTTCTTAAAATTTATCTAGTTTTAGTTTTCAGTGTTCACTTTTATAAGATTTTTGAGTTCTCAATTTTCCTCCTTCCCTCCCCTTTCCCTTCCCTTAGATGGCATGCAATCTGATATAGGCTATACATGTGCAATCATATTAAACATATTTCCACATAAGTCATGTTATGAAAGAAGAACCAGAACAAAAGGGAAAAACCATGAGAAAGAAAAAAACAAAAAAGAGAAAATAGTATGCTTCGATCTGCTTTGAGACTCCATAGTTCTTTCTCTGGGTGTGGATAGCATTTTCCATCATGAGTCTTTTGGAATTGACTTAGGTCATTGTATTTCTGAGAAGAGCTAAGTTGATCAAAATTGGTCATTGCACAATGTTGCTGTTACTGTGTACAATGTTCTGGTTCTGCTCATTTCATTCAGCATCGGTTCATGCAAGTCTTTCCAGTCAACTCAGCATTTTTGAGTTGAATTGTAGGATGTAGGTAGGTATTTGAATTGAATGCATATTAAATTGAATTAAATATTTTGAATTGAATTGTAGGATTTATGTACTATCATTACATCAGTATTTGAACAGGTATCAGGACCGGGCTGCAGAAGCTTTTGAAAGCCAGGCAGAATAGTTTAGATTTGTCATGTGTAATCACAAGCTCCTGTCATAAATGAATCTCAGGGCAAATTTTTTTGAGAAAGTATGATTAATTAGTTTACAATGAGATAATTTAAAAGAATATCTTGAGGGGAAAGTAGGATCTTTTAATATTAAGATGGAATTTGTCATCTTAAGCCATAACAGTGCATGGATAATACATGACTAACAAAAATCAATTTGGTGAATCTGGGGAGTTCTAATTTTTCATAATTCTTCAAAGTAAAATAAAAAGAGTTTGTATCTTCCCTAGAACTAGTAGTAATATAAAAGATCATCATATTATTTTATCTCAAAGTGCCTTTCATTTTAAAAAATGTTAGGATCCTGCCTTTGGTACCAAGCACATCATACTGACTTAGGAAGTACATGAAACAAAGGGCAAGCACATGGTATTCAAAATGGAAGAAAATTTTCTAAGTACAATATAAAGCCATCAAATTATATGCTAGAAAGAGAATTTCATACATCATTTATTCCAGCGATGCTCAGATAGTGCAAAAGATAAAATGTAAGTGAGGGCGACATTCTGAGTATAAGGATAGTGAGGAAGGTTTAGCAGAACAGTCTCACCTGAGACAGGATTTGCTGACCCCTAATGAATATAAGGGTGGGGTTTCAATCCTTCATCGACCACTTAGAATCTGTGTGATCTTTCACAAATTGGTTGACTTCTCCAAGTCCTAGTTTCTTCTTTTGCAAAATTAGAGGACTAGGTGAGTTAACCCTCATGTTTTCTTCTCACACTGAATCTATGAATCTGGCTTCTACTTTGTGGAAATTCAGTGTTCTTGGACTTAACAAATGGTTTTTGCTAGATGGTCTCCAATACTTTGTGCTTCATTGCAGTGAAGAAGATTGCAAAGTTGAACAATACCTTATATGTAGTTAGTGCCGTAAGGGCAGCTTGGTGGTGAGGTGGACAGAGTGCTAGGCCTTGGAGTCAGGAAGACGAGTTCAAATTCAACCTCGGACACTTAATAGCTGTGTGACCTTGGACAAATCACTTCACCCTGTTTGCCTCAGTTTCCTCATCTGTAAAATGAGCTGGAGAAGGAAGTGGCAAACCACTCCATTTCCTTTGCCAAGAAAACCCTAAAAGAGGTCACAGAGAGTTAGACGTGACTAAAATGACTGAACAACAACAGTGCTGCAATGAAACCATTCCTATGCTACTGTGTATTTAAATGAACATTTTGCTTTAAAACATGGATTCTTCACCTTTTTTGAGTCATGGATCCTTTTGGCAGTCTGTTGAAGATTGTGGACCCCTTCTCAGAGTAATGTTTTTTGAATGTATAAAATGAAATACATAGGATTAGAAAGAAAACCAAGGTTTAGTGAGGGGAAAAAAAGGTGTAATTTTTTTTTTCCATCCAAGTTCATGGACCACCTGAAATCTATTCGTACACTTTGGAGCTGGGCTTCTTGAATCCCAGTTTAAGAATCTCTGTTCTAAAAGGTCTGGTTAGTGACATATGTATGTGTTAAGACTAATAAGTAGTTTTTTTTTTTGTGATGTCTCAGTACTTTATTTTTAAAGTACCTCTATTTTTACACAAGGGACAATGGTCCAATTTGTGTATGCTCATTTAACTATCGTTCCTTTGTACAAGGGGTGATTGGCTTTTGACATCCCCTTTTAAAAGCAGAGGCTACCAGAAAAATTGGTGAAAACTGTTGCATTTTAATCCACTTTTTGATTCGGGAACAGATCGCCTATTTGAATCACTAGAACTCTTTTTAACCTGTAATAACTTTGGAGCCTGGTGGACTGGGCTTATTGGTGTTCTTTTTGATTTCATTGAAGACTATGTTGACCCAGATTGATGAGCCTAATTGGACTAAATAACTTAGAAGTAACAGAACTATTCTTACCTCTAAGCCTGAACTACCTTCAGGGATTCTTCTCTCTTTTTTTGATCTGCCAGGAAATTTAGGGAAAAGAACACAGGCACAGACAGGGTTGGAAATTTAGGATTCACCTCTAATTTCCAACTGATTTTAGGCTTGCAGGTTTCATCTAGTCATTTCTATAACTTTAGCTTTTAAAATTGTGTCATGTGGATTCATGTGGAATGGGGTAGTCTCAAAATGCACAGCATGCTAAAATGGCATTCTAAGTTGAAGGGCCCTTAGAAGAAAGATGTTGAAGTTTCAATATATAGGTTATATTGCTTCACATTCAGGTAAAGGTCATGGGAAAGACATAGTTTCTGCTCATGTAACAAACTAACAATTTCAGGTATATAGATTGTACCTTCTTTTTTTTGTGTATTTCATCGACTGCTGTGTTTGTCTCAGGTTCATGTAACAGAAACCTGCTCATTTGTATATATGTTTGAAATTTGACTTGAAATGTTGACGTTCCCGTTAGCTCCACTTAGCTTTATGATTTTACCGGTGGTATAGTATAAGGCATGGGTAATTATTTTATTTCATTGTTGCTTATCTTGAACCTATACAATTGTGGATTAATTGAATAATTTGAAATATTTTACAGGTGAACGTGTGTTGTGTTTTCATGGACCACTCCTTTATGAAGCAAAGGTAGGAAACCTCTTTTTCTTTTACCAGGTTCTTGAGAGCTACTTTTGATTAGTTTTTCTTAGATACCGTTTTTCTTCGGCATTCTCTCTTTATCTCTTGCTTTGGTGGGATACTTGCTTTTTTATCCTTTTTTTTTTCTGTTTCCATACATCCGCTGAACTTCTTTCCTTGCAGTACTCGTTAAAAATTGT
Organism: Vombatus ursinus; assembly: GCF_900497805.2. Taxonomy (NCBI): domain Eukaryota; kingdom Metazoa; phylum Chordata; class Mammalia; order Diprotodontia; family Vombatidae; genus Vombatus; species Vombatus ursinus. The sequence continues at coordinate 237,586 of NW_020954625.1, read as the reverse complement.
CCCTGCCAGGCTGCTCAGGGAGGAACTGCAGGAGTTGTAAGGAAGAGGCAGCAAGGAGTTGTTTTTTAATATGTGGAAAAAACACATGAACTGTCTATTGAGAGAAAACTGCCATCTTCTGTGCTTTATTTTTAAGTTATTAGTCTGGGTTTAGGTATTAGCTGTGTGAAGTCATATTATTATGCAAACAGATGCTGGATAAGTATTTCATTATACCAGGTTAAATGTTAAGACTGAAATTGAAAAATTAGTTAAAGCATTCGGTTTCATGTGTGTAGAATTACCCATTTTGTGAACTATCTTTGTCTTAAGTTCCAATTTCAGATTTGTTTTTCCTCTATCTTGCAAATGACACTTTATGCTCAGTGGAAACAAACTAATTTTACTAGTAAATTTGAGTGAATCTCATCTGTTTATTCCCTTCAACAGTGCAGATTGCAAGCCATTCATGACTTTTCATCCTGTGTGAATTTTGTTCACGTGCTTCCATATAGCTTCTCTGGAGGACCTACCAAAGAGGAAAGTGGACCTGATTTGAAGTCTTCCCTTGATAATTTAATATCTCATGGAAAACGCTGCTGCCCTTGGACTGTCCATATAGTATAACTTATTCTTGAAACATGACTGAACTGCCCTTCCGAGTCACATATGTCCTTGATAATATCTTTTGAACCACTTCTCATTTGCAGATCGTTATCAGTGGTATTATAGCCCAGTTATACCCACCAGGTTCTTTCTTCATTGCCTTTTGGGTCACCTGCAGTTATGATTCTTCTGGGATTGTACTATTCTGTTATTTATACCTGAGTAACATTGCCAGAAGAATATTAGTGTGGCTAGGTTGGTCTTTTGTACATTAGTGTAGTTGGGGCTCATTGGAGGTGCTTTGCATTTTCCTGAATGCAATCGATCTATATCCTTTTCTCCTGTTCACCTCTGGGTTCTGGATTGTTGCCCATCTGCAGTGCCTGTTCACAATATATGTATCTATTTAGTTAACTTGATGACTGCTAACACTATGTCATCATGTGGGCAATGAGTATTTTGCATCCCTTTGGCTTTTCCTGTGTAGATTGCTTCAGCCAGTCTCGTTTGAACGGCTCTGGATTTCATGAGGTCCTCTTAGTGGGCCATGTAGCACAGGGTCATCAACAGACTGAGAGCTCACCACCCATAAGGCCACATTCCATGATAGTTTTTGATACTGCTAATGAACATATTGCTTCCTATTTTATATATATGCTCTGGATTTTTTAACAGAAGTCTATGAATATACACTTTCAAAGAATCTAAATGTGATATTGCATTTGTGGTGGAGACCTTATTGGTGGGAGGCTTTTAAGACCTTTTTGCATTGTCAGGTTGGTCACATGCAGATAGGGAGAGAGAGCCTCGTGTCTTCCCAACCAATGGCTGTATGATGTGCCGCACTCATCTGCAAAAGTTTCTTATGTTTTCATCAAGGGTATCCTTGATATGTGTATAGGCCGTTCTTATAAAGATTATATAGATGAGCAAAGGCGGGGGTTGCTTATGTCTTCCTGCTTTTTTTTTGTGTAATAATGTTAACCATTCTTTGGGATCCTCCCCTGTTTCCTTTTATCATTCTTTTCTAGCTAATTTGAAGTTATTTTGTCTCCTTCAAGTATTTCTTCTGTATTTGGTCTGGTCTTTAAAATTTCATTTTTTAGGCTCTAGCTTCTCCTTCCTGTAGCATCTTTAGGTCTTGGAATCTAAATGTGCTATTTCTGCCGTCATTTATAGTAATAAGTGCCCCACTTCACCATGTTTATTGCCCCAGTGCTTCCCATTCCCAGTGTGTCTGAGACCATCTGGTTCAGTTGGACATCATGCTAAGCTTTCTGCACCCTCACTTTCCTTTCCATTGCCTTTTGCCGTGCAGTGGGGTGAATTTTAGCAAATCCTTGGTGATCTTTCCTAGTGTTTTTGCAGATGAGCTTATTTTCTAAGGTGATGGTGTCCTTGGTTATCGTCTTTAAGCTTTATTGTTTACCAATGTAAACCGTGGATTATGTGCCTGCGATATATAAGGCACCGTGCTAGGTCCTAAAGAGACACATACCTTTTTCTCAATGAGTTTATACTAGGAAGGGGGAAGATTATGTTCATAAATAACTGATGAAAGGGAGAGTGCTAAATTGAGGAAAGCAGAGAAAGGGAGGGTGAGAGGAAGAGAGAGAGAGAGAACATGAGAGAGAGAGAGAGAATGAATGAGACAGCACAGCTTATTAGTTTTCTTTTTGGTCAGGAGTCCAGAGAAGACTGCATGGAGGTGGGTACACCTGAGTTGTAGGGGATTTCCGAAGGCAGAGATGAGGGGTACGGGGGAGGGCAGAGAGGAAGGAGCCCATTCTAGGTACGGGGAGTGGTGCAGAATGAAGGCAGGAGAATAGAGAGGCTTGGATCAGGACAGGGTCAAAGTGAGCGTGTCTGGCTTGGTTGGAAGGTTGCATCTATGAAGTATTAATTCAGTAAGGTAAGTCTGAGATAATGGGAAAGAATAGCACAATGATGCTGAAGAACAGATGGGGCTAAAGGAGGGGGCCAGAGGGAGGAGAGAGGAAGGTGAGTGTCTAGTTAGGAGGAGCGTTTCAGAGTTAGGATCTTGAAGGTGTACCACATGCCAGCAGGGGTGAGGTCTTTTTTTTTTTTTTTTTTTTTTTAAAGCAGTTGGGATTCAATGACTTGCCCAGGGTCACACAGCTAGTACGTGTCAAGTGTTTGGTCTGAGGCCGGATTTGAACTCAGGTCCCCCTGACTCCAGGGCCGGTGCGCTATCCTCTGCGCCACCTCGCTGCCCCAGTGGCGAGCCTTCCTCACTGACAGTGAGTGGGAATGGAGAGGCGGTGGAGCCCCGTTCAGGGAAGTATGAGACTAGGCGGTTACAAGGCCTTGGCAGAGTAAGGAAAGTTCAGAAGCTCACACTGAAGTATCTACAGTCTTTTTGTACAGAAAGGGAACAACACTAGGAAGGAGAGGGATGAACTCTATTTCTCCTCTTTTCCAGCACCACCCCCTCTAAAAAAGTGGAGCAGAAAGGAATGTTGGGTTTTATGCTACGGATTCCCTTGATTAGTGCAGATCTTCAGGCTGCCTTGGTTGTTAACAAGTGTGTTATGGTTTTGCATTTTAAAGACGTGTGAGTTGGCTACAGATACTATGTACCATGTTAATTAGTTTGTGACTATGTGCATAAAAATAACTTCCTCTCTATGTTCTGTGAGTTGTCTCAAATAGAATGGCGTCAGTAATGAGCCTGATTTTCAGAAGTTTCCCATGAAAACATCCACGCTCGCTGCTAGTTGTACCTGATACAAGTATATACGTGTGTGCACCCTTAGAATTCTGAAGTTGTTTCATTCAAAATATCAGAAGCTTCAGGTATTCTAAGTTGTGTTTTTTGTATATGTTGTGGATATAAATATGGATCTTAATGAGATCGATAAGGATAAGTACATGTGAGGCCTGTTGATTCCTTTAATGTTATTTTGTCAGTTTAATAGTAAATTGTCAAATTTTTAACTATGGCAGCAAAAACCCAGAATTTTTAACTACAGTACTTGAATTGAAATGTCTTGTAATGATTATTTGAACAGCTGGACCTGTCTTTGTTTGAAGAACTCCTTCACCTGAATGTGACTGAAACATTGTCAAATAGAAGCATCTCGAGATGAGAACTCGTTTCTCCAATAGGACCACCAAGATTAAAGATGTATTTTTAGAAATCCCCACAGTTAGTGAAATTGTAAATAAAAGTTGCCACCAGTTTTTGCAAATCTCGTAATTTGATTGCTGCCTATAGTCAGCTAGAAATAACCGGTAGCCTTTTTAAAAACAATTTAATTTAAAACATTTTAAGCTAGGGACTAGTCCAAGGTGTCTCCAAAGTCTTAGTGAAGTTTTAAACTTTTGAAGCTTCAATAGCTTAAAACTTAAGACTTTGAGAACACTCTGTATATCAGTTTGAGTTAGTAGCATATATTTCTGGCAAAGATATCTTAAACAATGTAAACTGCAGATGAACCTTCTCAGTAGGGCCATGGATAGTGAAAGTCCCTCCCCTCCTCCAAGTGCACCAATAAAAGCAGGGGGAAAAACTTAAACTGTATCTGGCTAGTAATTTTGTAAATTTATAGATTTGAAGGTTTGTAATCTTTACTAAAAAGACATTTACTCATTCGATATTAAATGTTTTGAAAATGTTTACGTATGCCTCTTTTCTTGGTTCTAAGGGGAAAGAAATGTCAGTATAAATTTTGTGTGTTGATGTCTCTGCTGCCCTTTCCCCTCTGTGTTTCCCTCTGACCACTTAGTTTTTATTGGCTCTTTATGTAAATGAACCATTCCTGGTTTCCAGACACCTGAATTTGTTCCCTAAGAGCACAATGGTATGGTAATTTTAATTCTTAAAATATTGTTGGTATTCTTGACCGCTATTAACTCTTGATGTTCCTGCAGTGATAACTTCTTTTGGATGTATAACTAGTTATTTAAAAGCCAGCCTTTTTTGGATAGGTCTTTTTCCTAGTAATTCTAATTTTGTTTGCTACTTCTGTTTTGACAGAATGTTTTCTTTTAAATTAAATGTTTATATCATTTAAAAGCGAGTGTGGTCTTTTAAGAAGTCAGCATATGACTTTTTTTTCAGTTAATTCTAAAATAATTTTGACTTTTTCTTTATTACGTTATTTTAAGTAAAACTGATTTCTCACTACTCTACTTAAATTTGACTAGATTTTGTTGTCAACCATCCTTTAAAATCTTTAGGCTGACTAAATTAGCTTAAAAGACTTCACTCTTAATTAGCAGTCTTTCTTTTAAAGACTCTGAAGGCTTTTAAATAATTTAGAGGCTTCTAAAAAGTGATATATCTGAGTCAATTGTTTTCTTATTTGTTTCAGTGTGTAAAGGTTGCCATAAAGGACAAGCAAGTGAAATACTTTATACATTACAGTGGTTGGAATAAAAAGTGAGTATTGGAGCTCTGCACAACAGTTTTTTCCCCTCCCCTTTAAACCAGAGTAAAGTCACAAAAGAGTTTGGGTCATGAACTGGCACAAGCTTGAGTTTCTAGAAACTTGATGTTTTTACAAGTGATTTTAAGTTCCAGTAATGTGATGAAAGAAATTAAGAGAAAGCAAATAAGGTCCTTTTAGCCATTTCATTTATTTAGAATATACATAATTCTTTGGAGCATGAATTAAATGTTCACTAAACTAAGAACCTAGATTCTTGATTGGCAACAGTTTATTTATTAAGAAAGAATTGCTTGATTTGAGAATAGGTGTTTGTCTGTCTGTGTCTAGAGTAATTTGATGGTATGATTTAGTAACAGTGATCGCAGCCTGTTCTGTTCTATGTCAGATTTTAGTATTATCAGAGGTACATTGTATGTGAATAGGATGAATATGAAAGTTGGGCTCATAACAAGATAACTTTCTTAGCCTTGTGCAGAAGGCTTCTCAGTTGACTTGGAAACATAAGCTCCAGTTTCAGCTTTTTGGCATGTTAGTATACAGCTACTGCACAGTGAAATCAGAACTGTCAGTGGCTCCAGAAGAGCATTTCTATTTTATGCCAGGAATATGCTATAAGTTGCCTTTTTCAGACAACTGAAAGTCCTGTGCCACATTGGAATAGCAACCCTGTATTGATGAGGCAGCTAAAATGGAAAATCCAGCTTTTAATTCAGCCTTGCATCTATCTCTGTGTAGGCCTAGTTTTTGCTGACTAGTGTAGACATACGCTGTCTTCAGAGACAATTTGTCTATATGTCATTCATTTCCTGTACTTTGAAACCTTAATGCAAGTCTTTTTTTTTTTTTTTTTAAGCCAACAGATGTGTATTGTTATGAAGAGGTGATTGTTTCTCATGTGGGGGTGACCAAAACATTAAAAAAGGATTAAATAAGCCCAAATTCATAATGCTACTATCAGACATTTTCAGAACATGATTTCAAATTTGGCACCTTTTTGTACAAGGCATTTTTAGATCAGGTGTAGAATCTTAGTCACCCAGGGCTATTTCTCATCATGAGAATTGGCCTGGAATTTGGGTTGTGATGAATGCACGTGGCCATGGATCTCTGAGTCAAAGACCTTCTCAGTAATTTTGGACTTTGCTCACCAGTTTCCAGGAAGATCCAGATGTTATTTTTGGTTCTCCAGGATGATGGAGCCACTTGTAATTTCTTTCTTCACATGCTGTAAGATTGATTAACTTTAATTTAACCAACAGCGTTTTGTCCTTCAGCTGCAAAGAGAGTCCCCTTCAGGAAAGCTTTTTGAGTTTTCTGTAGTGTGGGTAGCTCTTGTCAGGCTTTTCAGCATTCTGTTACTTGCTCTTTCTCGGGACCAGCATCATGCTTTTGTAGTCTCTCTGTTGGTCTGTCTGTCTGGGTTCTGGTGTGCATTCATGCAAACAATTGTTTGTTTCCCTATAAATCTGCCTGGCCTGTGGGATTCTTGATGTAGAAGCGTGGCCTTGTTAGATGCATGTGGTAGGTAGGAAGGCGCTGAAAGGTGGGGCATAGACTGGCTGGCGATCGGTGTGGCAGTGTTTCCTAGGCACAAAGTATTTTCACTTCTCTGCCTTTTGATTTTGTGTTTCTTTATCCTTTGGTGTCATCTGGGCCAAACAGGTTTGTTTCAGGAGAGGTGGTAGAATTATTTCCTTAGCATAGTGATAATTTGGCAAGCAATCTCGCTCTTAAATCTTCTATCCTGTTAGCAAATTTTTTGGAGCTCCTGAAGGTACATGTTATATATTAGACATAGTAACTTCTCTTAATGTCATAGAAAGAGAAAAGGGGATTTTAGTTTTAAGGGTGTGTGATTGTTACCTGTAGTCTAAAAAAAGTTTCTTAGGTGTGAACTGGGAGCCGTTACATTGCCACCTAAATTCCAGCATTGTGCTTTGTAATCTCTTTGTTGGTTTCCACCTACATGTCTGCTTCCCAAAATGATTTTCCCATCAGCAGTTACCTCACTTACTTCTTTTAGGGGTTAAGATCTAACACCTTTCAGGATCATATTGCTGCTTTTTCTTTGAACTTAGTACTAGGTTTTTGAAAGCATGTTAGTTTATATTCACATAACCTTGATAACACTAACTTTTCATTCTTGTCTCTGTGAAACCAGTCCGAAAGTATTATTTTCATCATTGTGACAGGCAATAGCATTATCCTATATGTTTTTATAGTAGCTTGAGGGTGCTATTTTGATGTCTAAGGAGCTAATTAAATGCCTACTTATTGCTTTGATTAGTGTTTTAATTGGTGTTAAAATATGTAGTTTTGTTGTTGTTTTTTATTTTTTTTTGGATAAAACTTTAATTTCATCAGTATGGTGAATTCTGGGGTGGAACCTCCCTCCAATAGCATGATCTTGAAGCTGATTTGTATGTAATGTAATTGTTGCCAAATAGCAACTTGTAATAATTGTAATAATTTAATCGATTGAAAACAAAGTCCAGCCAGCAACACTGAGCCTTCGTATTTAATGTTTTGGGAAATAACTAGGAGCTCCAATTTTTTGGCCTGTTAGAAATAAGATTTCTGTGTCAGTAAAATAAATACTCCATTTATTCCATTACCTGGCAGAATCCATTTGTTAATTGTTTATCTTGTAAATCTTGGTATATTGTCTCATATAGTATGTGGTTTTCTAGTAGATTATCGTCTTCTCCTTATTTGAAAATTAACTGTTGATGTGTAGATGTTGCTCTCTTTCCAGACTTCTCGTTTTCTGGTGACAGCCCATCAGCATTCAGATAGTTAAGAAAACAGCATTAGTTTGTGCTTAAAATGTGTAAAAGAAACCAGGGAAGAAGGAGTAATAAATTCATGATTTTGATTTACTTGCTATACCTTGTAAGGTTCATTGTTTAAGTAGTTAGACTTTCTGCCTCCTTAGAGGTGTGAACATAAGAAAAGGTTTACGGATTTTTGGCTCCCTGGCATAAACTTGGAGACTGTGGCAATCATATGTATTTGTGAAGGTTATCAGCACTAAACTCACTTTTTGGTGCTGATTCATCTCATAGGAGTGATCATCCAGGAAGCTCAGTACTCTTTTTTGTTTGTGAGAATCTCGCACGTGATAGGTACATAAAATACAGTCTTACAAGTGTTGTATGACCCAAAGCCACGTTTAGGGGATCGGAGACTGGGTAGTGAGGTCATGTCTGGGTCCTGTAGAATCCTTAGAGAAGGTTGCACAGTGAGATAGGGGAGTCCAGACTACCTACAAAAAAATTAGGGCAGCAGATGTGGCCAACTGAGATCTTCTTTTTAATACATAATTTCATGTAAACATGCTTTATTCTGGGTTTGTTTTTTATTGGGCTTGTAGTTTTATCTAAAGTTAGGAAAGCAAAGAGTAGCTGCTTTTATTCTACGTTTTGGTAGCTCTCAAACCCGATTAGTCCGTATAAGGAGTGTTCAGGTTTGGAGTTAATATTCTAGCATTCTGAGCAAATTGCAAGCTAAAGCCAATTTTAATTTCTTTTTTCTTTTAACAAATTCAGCCTTGTATAACCTTCCCTTAAAAAAAAATTAGATATTAAAGATAATTTTTACTTATCCCTAAACTCTTTATGTACATCAACAGAAAATAAAATGCATCTGAAAAAAAAAAACATTTTCCATTTTCTGTCAGTGACTTAGGAAAGAAGTAGGAGTATATGTAATTTGAGAAAATTGGTCCTAGATTTGCCTCCCAGTAGTCATACTGGAGATTTCTAAATTAAAACTGATTTGAAAAGTTCTAGTCTGACAGTAATGTCCTGAATATTGTATTTCAGAATGTAGGTAGACTAGATAGCTTTTGGGTTTTATTTATTATTTATTAATCATTTGTCAACTATTTGACACTTTAGAAAATGAGACTTTAAGCAATAGATTGACAACTTGACATTTTTATCATAGGCAATATGTGTAATCTTAATTTTTCATATTTTAATCATCAGTGATCCCTTAAGCTACCTTAGTAGTGATGTCAGAACAAAGGATATTTGACTTTTGAATGCGTATTTCCTAGTAGTTCAGTAAAATTATTTAGCCCAAAATAAAGGGAAGTATAGCAGTGACCTTATGTTTAGTTGAAGTTTGAAAATAAAAAAGGTATTTATTAAAAAAATAAAATTATCAGAGGGACAGTGTGACATTTATGTACTTAAGCTGCTAAATTAACTTGATAAAATTTTAGGTTAGAAAGTGTTAGCCATTTATACTTCCTGTATAAATTGAAGTATTAACTACTCATTATAAATTGATAATTATGTAGAAATGTCAGCCAAGATGAATACTTTGTAAAAGGCTTTAAAAATCCTTTGGGGGAGGGACAACAGAATGGCTTAAATTTTTTTTAAAGCTTCTTGATGTCAAAACTGCGTGTTCACAAATTGGCAGGCTGTAAGGAGACAAGCCACTATTAAATTATCTAAAAGAGAATCAGACTATTAATCCTAGTAGTATTGTCTCATATGTTTTAATGCAATTTTGAGGAGGGCTGATGGGGAAGTTATTAGTATTGGAAGGCTCGTGGAAAATAATAATTAGTGGGAAAGTCATATCTTGATTCATAACTTGGGGATAGAATGTTTTCTTAAAGAAGAAACAGAACAAAACCCCAAACCAAAAATTTGAAATTCCTTTCAAACAAATTAATGTGTAATTTTTAAAAGAAGTTCAGTAGTTCTGCCAATCCTTTATGCTAAGATACTTGTTCTAATCTAGTCTTCGGAACCTATTAGAAATGATTGATACAGCCATTTAAATACTCCATTTGTAAATAAATCTAAATAAAGCTTAAGCTAAATTCTGCACATAGTTACTGAGATTACTTTGTACTATGCTGTCTACATCAGAAGTGCTGTGAGGCCCAGGCGCTCTGAAAAAACTTTGAAGACACGTGAGGATATTGTAGCCCTTTTTCCTGTTCCTGAAGGAGCTCCCTCAGTACACCACCCCTTCCTGACCTCTAGGTAAATGCATGTTTTAAAGTTTTCTCTAGGAAATCATATTGAGGATTATGGGGACACCCTCCCTCTTTTTATCTTTTTTTAAAATAGAAAGTGTGTTTTTTCCTTTCTTTTTCTTTTTTTGTTCATTTTAAATAGGAGGTCAAAGAAGTGGGGAATCAGTCAACCAAAACTTTTCCTCTTTGCTTTGAGGACACAGCGAATTGTGTTACTAAAGGAGCTCCATCAGCAGGAGAAAAGGCTTATTACTAACTTTGACACCCCAAAAGGCCGCATCCCTTCAATAGGGTTTTCTTCTTCATTTTTTTTTTATTTGGGGATGGCTTTTTTTCCTCTCTTTTTTCTTTGCAGTATCACACCAGAAACTCTTGATTGGAAGGAGCTTTTAGAATTGGGGGTGGTTGGTGTACTTGACCGAATGGCATTACAAAATGCCTTAGCAGCAACAAGGCAGGTGAAGGAATTGTCCTGCCTTCAGTAACATATGATAAGGGATATTTTTATGTGGTGGACTAATGATTGGAATGGTATGCTCTGCAAGTTTTAGCTGTAGTGTATATGCTAAAGATAATTTAAGTTGACCCCTGGAGCATTCTCGAGGGGGAAAAGTATTCAGAAAACATTTTATGACTGTCATTCTTGTGAAAATAACAGACTGAGTAATATCTAGATTGCTTTAGAAATGCATCTGTAGGATCACATGTTGAACTATTTATTAATAATCAGAGAAAGCTAGTCAACTTTAATCTCTAACAGAATCAGTTTGTAGACTCTTGTGCTTCGTTATGGCATTTTAAACTTTTGGATTAATATAATGTTTTGCATAGTGTTGAATATTGCTTCTGTGAATCTTGTAAAGGTATAGTTTTAAAAAATATATGTATTTATACACATTAACTACCACTTTATGCCAATTCCAAAATAACTGTTTTAAAACTGCTTTTAGAATTGTGCAGAGAAGTGTTAGAATTACAAGGTTGCTTGGGAGAGCCTGACGAGCTTTTTGGACTCTGCTGGAAAAAGAACTCTAGTTGGGGAGCATATTTTTAGCTGCTCCCTGACACATAGTACCAGTTCATCGAATTTAATTCAGAACAGTCTTAAATCTTATATGCGTGGGTCTCTCAAATAATGATTGGGAACAGGTTCTAAGAAGTGATACTGAGTGTTGACTGATGTTTTAACTTTTTTCTACCTGCAGCTGGGATGAATGGGTTCCAGAAAGCAGAGTACTCAAATACGTGGACACAAATCTTCAGAAACAGAGAGAACTTCAGAAAGCCAATCAGTAAGTTTATTTTGGAAAATAGATATAAGGCTAATAACCCCTGTAAATTAATTTTTGGATGCTTGGCTGGACGAACATTTGACTCTGCTGTAGAGTAGTTTTAGGGTCCATGTTAACCTATTGGATTGTAGCTGAAACTGTACAGGCAAGACTTTTACTCTCTGCTAAGGAAATGGAGGTACCCCTGCAGGCATTCAGTGCTTGTTACTGCTTGAATCTCTGTCATCAGAGCCAGTCTAGAAGGAGAGGAGACAGAGGTATTAACTTCAGTGTAGGTGGAATTTTTATAGCTTGTTTTCTTGAGTGGCTTGGAGAAATTATACATTATAAAATTTAAGTCCTGAAAGTTTCACATAAAGGTGTGGGGTGGGAAGGGTGGGGTGAGTCATATATGATTCAGTGCTGTTCTAAAGTTTGCTTCCTAGTGATATACCACAGTGATCTTTATCCTCCAGAAACAGGAGGTCCTTGGAAGATTCTAAAGGGCTGTGGAATAATTTTCCCAAGCCCTTGGCTTCCCCCCTTTTGCATTTTATGCTCTTTAATTTTTTCTAAAGGAAGTCTGATATAAGTTTGTGATTTTAATGTTTCATTTTTTCCATCTGAGGTTTTTTTTTCTCTTGGAGTTGAAATACATTTTAGATGATAAAATGGCATTAGAAGGGAAACTACTTTGAGTAGTGTTAAGGCTTTGTACCTTTTGAGAATAAAATAGAATTGTTTTCCAAATAAATGAGACAGAAATTTCTCTAGTCTTCATTTAAATTTATTTTCAATATGGCTTTTAGGCTTCTTCCTTTTCTTTTCTTGGGGGCTTTTTATGGACATTAAGTTATAGGTTAGCTACCCTTTCTCCTTATACTAACGCTGAACCCATCTCCTTATGTTGATTGTTGTACCTGAGCCTTACTAGTTTTGGAGAAGCTTCCCTGTGGAAATTCACAGTTTAGCTGAATTTTTCTTTCTCCCATTTGAGTGTTATTGGTATGGATATCTTAGAAGTAGTTAAACCAGCCGAGTTTTCTTTTATTGGAATGCTTTTATTTTAAGATTTTTTTTATTGAATTCATTTTTTGAAGGGAGCAGTATGCAGAAGGGAAGATGAGAGGGGCAGCTCCAGGAAAGAAGACATCTGGTCTACAGCAGAAAAATGTTGAAGCGTAAGAAGCTTTATCTTTTATTTGGTGTGAGAGAGAGATTGGCATTTTATATATCATCTTTTATAGATACACATTAAGCTTCTTTGTGTAAGCTTTTTATCATTAAGTTTGGCTTTATACAAATAAAACTCCATGTTTGGGAACAGTGAGAATAAATTCCAATGTGTGCATCATTAATATATTAAAATTGTTGAATATGGCTTATGCTAAGCTATTTTTCCATCAGTTTTTCTTGGCTATTTTTTTCTCTCCTCTTCCCCTTTTTAGTAGAGTGTGTATACATACATGCATGTGATAAGTTATCTTTCACATATGAAAATGAAAAAGTTATCTTTCACATATGAAAACTGCCCTGACACTGGAAGGGATGAGCTTTCAGGTGCTTATTTAGTAATGACAGTGTCTGAGCCACCCACACTTTTACCTAAATCCCTTTGTAACTTGTGGCATGGATTTGTGAGGTGGCTGTCTGGAGACTAAGGAGAAAAAAAGCAGGGGATTTCCTTGAGAAAGCAAAAGGCTAGTCTAGGGATCAGTACGGTGACTCCAGTTTCATTAAAGAGAGTTAAGCAGGATACAGACTTTAGATATTAACATGTCTGCTATCTACATGCACATGTACATGTGCATATAAGAAGGTGGAAGAAGGAAACTTTTCTTTAGTAAATGTACTTATTTATGAATGAGAGTTACCAAGCGCAGAACAGAAATTCATTACCTCTTGGAATAGGTGATAGAATTAATTTCATTCTTTCCTATGTTAGAGTATAGTGTTTGCAAATCATTCCTTTTGACTTTTGTGTAGAAGAAACCTAGAGTAACCATCAATATCCACAACTCATACTTGTAAGCCATTTCAAAATTCATTGTAAGTTTTTCATCTAACTTCCAATTCTCAGTTTTTCAGACGTGCACAATTCTTGTATTTGCCATTTTTGGGTTGAATTTTAAAAGGTGGTTTTATTTAATAAGGCCAGTATTCTCTATTTATGTAGTTATTTTCCTGCCATACTTATCAAAGGACCAAACTCCATGCTCTAAGCTATGCCTTTCACCCAAGAAATTAGTGCACTTTTTTTTAAAATTGAAAGAATTGGTGGTATAGTTCATCACACCCTGTTAATTCTAGTTCTACTTAGAATTGCAGAATTAAAATTGAAAATGCAGTTGATGCATGTTAGAGCTTTTCATTTAAGTTGGTTCATTTTGAAGTTATAAATAATATACACTAGTTTTGTATTTTGACATTTTAAAACGATTTGTCTTTTATTTGTAAGAAGATAAGTGGTGATATTTTTTGTTTTCCTTAAAATAGGAGTATTAACTGGTGGTCTTAAGTCACTAGGTACTCTTAACTACTGTTTAGTTGGTATTTAATAGGTTTCCTTTGTTGCATGTATTAACATTTTAGTGATTTGGTTCTTTGGGAAATTAGTCTATGTAGTAGCATGCAATAAGAGCGGTAGCAAATGAGATATAAAAATGCAGAAAGCTTCTGATTTTGTAGAAATGTAACATTAATGTTTTGATTTACATCAAGTTCCTTAAGGACTGTGTGTTAAACCTGGGATAGAAATGTAAAGGAAATTTTCAAGAAAAACCTCTTGACTAAATAAAGACTTAGGAATTCAGAGATACTGCATTTTGTCCCTGGGATTACTATATAATATTCAGTTGAATAGTAAGTGTCTACTATATGACATGTATTTTTATATTAGACTATGAAATATTTGGTGGAGTCTCAGCCACTAAAATATAAGGATCATTATTAAGAAAATCTGCAAAGTGAAGCTTCCTTATAATACTTTGGAGGAAGAGTTTGAGTTGCTGAAGCTTACACATGGGCTAAATGCTTTAAGGCTCATGTTGTTTTAGGAACCCTTTGCTGAGACTGTTAGAAACAAGTTAAGTGCTGTGAAATATAAGGATGGAGTGCATTATAATGAAGTTTCACTGCATAAAAGTTAATTTGAAGACACACCCATATACATCTAAGTTCTTTCATGGAGGGCATATGGAAATAGCTTCCATTTAAGAAAAGTTTTGGTTTACTTTGGAAAGTAAGGTTCATTTCTTTGAAGACTATATACATCAGGTCTGACACTCTGTCCTTACCATAACCCATTGTGCCTAGACTTTTTCAGAACAGATGGATCACTCGCTGTTTGGAGACCTCTGCAATATCAATGCGGTGAGTTAAGGATGGATTGTCATACCAGATTTTCATCCTGATATCCGTGTTCCCTTGCTTTTGTAGGTTTAATAAGAGTGTTCTTAATCATGCGTAATAGAAGTCTTTTAGGCTTTGTTTTGGATTTTATCATTCATAACTTTGTTCAGTTGGGTGTATTAGTACTCAGATTTCTTTTAAGTTTAGGAAATAATTGCTTGGAGTTTTACTGAGTATTCTTTGCTCAGTTTATTACTTTTAGAAACTTTACATCTCTTTTTTGATATAAATGTAATTATTAGTAAACTAAATTGCCAACTGTTCATACATATATCCATTATGCAGCTCCTCAAAAGATCAAAGATTAAAGTTGTTAAGAATAAGTTATGGTAGCAGTGGCCTAAAGGCCTCATTAAAATTGCACTTATAAATTAGTTTCAGTTAGAAATTGAATCATAATAACCAATGTTATTTGTAGTCAAAAGATATACACGTAGCATTTCTCTTTTTTGCTCACAGTTGGTCTTTATTTTAAATAGCAAACAGAAGTCAGCAGTCTGGTTCATAGTTTAACTCTACCTGTGTCAAGTTCAATTTTGAACCAGTATAAATGTTCTTCCTTTGATGAATTAAGTTCATCATAAAGTATTGGCATATACCGTCATTTGAATAAATTATTGACTGGATTCTATTACTTATGTCCCAAACGTCTTGTGAAGTTACTGTCAATAAATTCATGATCTGGGTTTAGAACTAGAGAAGCAAAAAAGCGAGTTCATAATGCATTGGCAATGAAGGCCTTTCTTATCTTTTGAATTTTGCATTTTGTGATGCCGTCCTGTTCGCAGTATTAAAACAAACTTGAGAACCCTGAGCTTGGGTTCTTTTTTGTTTATTACACAATAACTTATGTTTATGTACTGCTTGAATGGTTTACAAGTTGCTTTACTTGTTTGCCCTCTAATATAGCACCATTTTAAGTGACAGGCCATTTGTTCTTAAAAAATATGAAACTTAAATATTTTCACTGTATTCAGTACAGTAAAGTGTTTATAATAGAGTTTTTAATTCCCCAAATGAATAGTTATATAAACTGTAAGGGACATGGGACACTTAAGAAGTGTCTTTTTTATTACGTTAATTTTATGAATACTTTGTAAAACATTTTAAAATATCTTTAGGTGGTATATTCATGGGCCTAATATCTATAGTGGTTTTTTTTTTTTTTAAATAATTTATGTCTTCAATACCTGGGCTGCTGTTAGAACTACATAATTTTTGCTTGTGTGGTTTTTTTTTTTAAGCACTTTCTTTCTTTCTGGTTCACTTTTCAGTAATGGCCTATCTGACTTTGTTTATTGAATTCTATTTTCCTATCCTTCCCACTAAATCTTGGCCCAAGTATCCTACTGGATTATCTCAACAGCTTCCATACTTTACTAGTTATTCCTGTTCTTTGTTTTTGTGACAGCCCATTTTCCAACTAACTCTCTCTTCATTGTGTTCATTCACCTGTCATCATTAACTTTTTTCTTTTTAAACAATCACAATATTTTAGAATTTGCAGGGACACTAGAGATCTTCTAGTTCAAGCTTCTCATCTTACATTTGAGGAAACTGAGGCCCAGAGAGGTTGTTACTTACCCAGGATCACAAGATTTTTCCATGGTGCTGTAGGTGGGAGTCTTGAAATGTGTAATATTTAAAGATTTTTAAAGTCAGGGGATATAATGTAGGGATGAAACAGGTAGGTATAGAGACAAACGGTTATAGTTTCTGCGATTATATCTCTTGAGTTATTGTCTGACCTGAGAACTCTTGGTAGCTTGAATATATAATTCCTGGTACTTTCTTATAATATTTGAGACACATATAGTACCTGTCCTGCTTTTCTACTCTGGTAGAGGCCCCAGTTATAAGAATGGGGAAAAGAGTCTTCCCTAGGGGCCATTGAAGCTTGGACCTGAAAGAGTGCTGAGGAAACACCAGGAATCAGGTGTTCTGGCTGAAGGCTCAGGTGTGTACATGTTTAGGATACCTTGAATTAAATTTTGAGATCCCTACTTAAGCATTTGGTAATTTGAAAAAAGAAGCCATGGATACTTTTTCAACTTGAAAATGTTATGTAAAAACTCTATGGTAAATTTGCAAGAACTTTGGGATTTGTTTGATGATTGGGATGAATAGAAACTTTCTATATTTGGAAATCTTTCATACTTTATAACAGTCCATATCAGTTTTGCTGAAATTAGAGCATTGCTATAGATTTTTTTTTTAGAGGAAGAATTGAGGCCTTCCTTTTTGTAGCTTGACAAAACAACAGAAAATCTCCTAAAAGCCTCAGATGTGGAATGGATTCTCTGGGTAGCATAATGAAACACATGTTATTTCTTATATGTAGCCTTGTAATGCCTGAAATATTTAGAGGGTTGTATAGAAAGGGAAAAACATAGAGCAAAGGGGAGTTAAGTAATAAACTTTTCTTTTCCATTAGGAAATAGGATTACATGTTTATCATGTACATTATGTAGAAGAATCTCAAATTTGAATAATTTAAAACTATTTTCTCTCCTTTTCCCCGTGGATTAACTGGAGTATTCATGAAGATAGTCAGTGATCTATAATCAGTAATTCAGAGTATATTTGTTTTATTTTCAAGTCCTTTGAATTCATGAAGTTTGATTAGACTGAGAAGTCCTTGTAGCAGGTATGATTTGATAGGATTGTTAGGCTCACATTTGCAGCAGGTGGTTAAGAGTTTAGATTTCCTTTTTGTGGGCTTCAAAACATGGTATGTTATCGGCTAGATGCATATAATCAGAGCCCAGTGATTTAGAGCCCAGGGTATCGTGGGCACTGAACATCTGGTCTAGTCCCTGTGTTTTACAAATGAAGAAACTGAGGGCTAAAGAGACTAAGAGGCTCGCCCAGGGCCACCCAGGTCATGTCAAGTTTGTGATTTGAATAGTCCTTGGGCTCAGAACCCAGGGTTCTTCTAGGCCACACTGCTTTCTAGTTTTTTACACTTTCTCATAAAATATATGTATTGACTGTTCATTAGTAAGAAGAAAAGCTGACAGTGTTTTAAGGTTTACAAAATACTTTATATTCACTATCTCATTAGTTCTTCACCACAGCAGTAGTCTTAGGAGATAGCGACCACAGGCATTATTTACAGATGAGGAAATTGAGGCTCAAGGGTCATCAGTGTCAGAGGTGGGATTGGTGCTCATGCCTCTCCAGACTCCTGAATCTATTACCCTGTCTAAAATATCTGTATTGTGTCCTGAATGCTTACTGTCTAGTAATCATTTCTTTCTTAGTGAATCCGAACGACAACATGTTGTGGCACCATCTGGATTAACGTTTGTTATATTCCCACTTTATAATTTCTTTAATGTGGTAGAGAATTTAAAATAGAAACAGTGACCAAAAGAGATTTGTAGAATCTCTTGCCTATTCCCAGAAATTAGCATTCACTAAATGATGCCGTCAAGGATGCCAGACAGTTACTGACTGTACATGGTTGGTATGACTAAGCTTGTCAGTGACTGTATGAAGCAAGGTTATGGATAATTCTGAGGCCCTTGGATCTCTAGAATGAGCAGGGGATCTCTCAGCTGTACCTTTGTGGTCTTTATGACTGGGAATAAGGTGATTGTTCTCCACTGGAATACTGCTTCTTTTCATAGACTTTGGGGAATAAAGACTGAAGAAGTTAATTTTTAATCTATGTCAGGCAGCCAGCTCAGAATGTTAGAATTGGAAGGGACCTTAAAGTCTACTCCAGCCCCCTTATTTTACACATGAAAAAACTTGAGCTTTGATAGAACCAATTCACTAAATTTTTAGGTTTAAGTTACGGCAATAGCCTGACAATCCAGAACATTTGATAATCACAAGGTACATTAAGTTATTTGCTTCTCACAGTCCCACACACACGATGGCAGAGAGAATGAGCAGCATTCCCTTCCTTTTACAGAAGAGGGAATGGAAACTTAGGTTAAGTGACCTGCCCTGCTAACTAACACATGACAGAACTGGGACTCAAGCCCAAGTCTTAGGATTCCAAATCTAGTGTTCTTTCTACTGTGCGCCTGCTAGTTATGTAAGTGAAAAAAATATACATATATGATTATGAATGAGAGAATTTTATATTTGAAATTTGGTTTGCAAAGCTCTCTTTCATTCAGTAGTAAAAAAAAAAAAATAAAAAAACCAGTCCATTGTCTGGCTAGTCATGAGACCTGAACATTCATTTATAAATAGGTCATTTTACAAATCAGCTTTGGTGAAATTACTGTGAGCTTGATATGGATAACTTTTGAAGTTCCTTCCAACTGTAGAAGCTGAGTTCCTAAAAATTAAATATTTTCATTCTTTTAAGACCCTATTTAGTAACAGTTATCTTTGAAACTATACAAATAGGGACAAGTAAATAGGATTGTAATGCTAATCAGATTACTGTTATATTTTCTCTAACCGCAGTCAACATTTGTTAATTGAACATTTTCTGTGTCAAAGTTTTTTAACCTGCAGTTTGGGAACTTGTTTTTAAAAAAATATTTTGATAACTATTTTGTTGTAATTGGTTTCCTTTGCCAACCTGTGTATTTTATTTTATACTTTTAAAAAAATGCTGTGGGGCAGCTAGGTGGTGCAGTGGATAGAGCACCGGCCCTGGAGTCAGGAGGACCTGAGTTCAAATCTGGCCTCAGACCCAACACTTGACACTTACTAGCTGTGTGACCCTGGGCAAGTCACTCATCCCTAATTGCCTTAACAAAAAAAAATGCTTAGAAGAGATCCATAGGCTTTAGGACTGTTAAGAGAGAGGTCCATGACACAAAAAGAGTAAGAACTTCTTTTCCACCTTCTTTCTATTTTGATGAAAACCAATAGAAATTAAGTCCATTTAACCTTTTCGGTTATTCTGATATATGGGTCTTTTTCTTAATATTTCAGTACTTCAGGGACCCAGGATTTACTTTTTTTGACACGCCCTCCTTTGGTGTACCCCATCACCTACAAAACAGGATAGGCAAATCCCACTGTTTTGCTATCCTTTAGTAGGTATTGACCTTCAGAAGGCATTCTGCTTTCTGGCATGTACTTTCTGCACATAGCTATTATGCTCGTTCTCTGGTGACAAAGCCATATGCTCTCAGCCTTTCTGACATGGATGGAATCATGTCCCTGATGGAGCCTTTGAGAAGTCAGGGTCCTTTCTTGGCTGTGATGAAGCGTTGGAGGAGGTTTTGGTTAATACCAGAGGTAATTCACATGGGGAATTCACATGGGGGTTCTATAGATGATAGTCTTTCTCATTTGATGATAAATAACATTTATGTAATATTTTAAGGATCACCAAGTGCTTTATACATCTCTCATTCAGTCCCCTCAACAGCCCTGTGAAGTAGGTGTACTACACATTTATCTCCGTTTTAAAGATGAGGAGACTGAGACTCAGGTTAAATGTTACCCAGCTGGTAGGTGTCAGACTCTAAGTCTAGTCCAGTACTCATCAAGTGCTCATTCTGCTTTTGCTGTAGTACAAATGGAAAACTATAGGTTAAACAAATTGTTTCTAAACACAATAATGGGGAAAAAGGGGACTTATGGCATGTTTTGTCTCAACTGAGGCTACACAAAATTATGCTCCGTGATGTTGATCTTCAGGGACGTGTCTCCTACAGAGCCATTGAAACCAAAAGAACTTTGGCTCAGAGGAATGCAATGAAAAATGGACAAAATGAAACCCTTCGAAGCTGCTGCTGTTAACGTGATTTAAAATCTCATTTTTGTCACCTACGTGTTAAAAGCTTTTAGTTTAGAATTAGGAGTAAAGTTATATGTAGAAGCATTAAAGCATCACTTATGTCAGCATGAAGCCAGCCTATTTTCCATGGAAAAGTTATTGTGATGGTTACTTTCCTCTTGTTTTAGATTATATACTTAAATAAGACAACTGGTTTTAATGATTGAATCTTGAAATATTCGTGTTAAAAAGTGACTCCCATGGAAGAAAGCAAAGTATTTTTATGACAGCCTTGATGATGCTAGTGTCCTGTGGCAGCATCCCCAGTGGTCTTGGATTTCTTTTTCCTCATCCTTTGGGAGATGATGTGAGTTCATCCAGTTGTTTATGTAGCTCTTTAGATCTGAATAGGAGAACATCTGTATACTCCTGTGTCCCTTGCAGATACTGTCATTGCTGCACAAACTGACCAGCAAGATTGAGTAAAGTGAAGGGAATGACATTTTTTTAAAATTAGGAAATAACATTTTACTTAAATTAACTTTTTGTTTCTTCTCTCCCACTCTCTTCTCCTCCCCACCCTCTAGGAAAACCAAAAAGAACAAACAGAAAAGTAAGGACATTAATTTTCTTCCTTAAGACTATTTTCCTTTTATTAGAGGTCTAAAATTTAAATTCATTGTTTCAGTTGAATTTGTCATCAAGTTATTGTAATGGAGTAATAATGTTCATTGTAAATATGGCACATTTTACATATGACAGGAAATACTTTTGTTTGAAAGGTATCTTTTTAACATTTTAATAAAGGTCATTTCAGTATAATGTGCCAAGTTTTGAACAGGATGTTCGTAGAACTCCACTAGCAGAAGACTTGGAAACTCATAATTTTATGTGCTACTTCTTAATTTGCCTGGCTCATTGTTTAAGCAAGAAGGCTTACTTAGTTTCCTTTCCTTGACCTTGTTGCAAAGTGTTTTGCTCTTGTCCTTCCTCTGACTCATTTTAACTATGAAGAATACAAGTCAGCTATAAAGAGTACAGGCCAGTGACATGACCATCCTTTATGCCTTCTATGAAATTTAGGTCAGCTTTATGTTCCACATTCTCCCTTGCTTATTTCCTACTTAACTGTTTTGAGCCAGAGAACGTATTTGTTCCGTTTTCTCAGGTAACTTATTTGTTAAAATGTTATTTTATCTCTGCCTTCAAAAAACAAAAAGAGTAGCAGTACATGTTTTTAGGGGAAAAACATCCACCTGAGTATTATATGATGTGGTAACAAAAATAAAACACTTCATAATGAACAAGTATTTTTAAAAATTTGACCTTTTTCTTTTTGATGTTGCTTCAGAAAAGTATCTCCTCATCTATTTTTTACATAAAAAGTTTTTAAATTGCTCATTACTAGTAGAGAAACTCTTTATTTAAAAACTCTTAATCTGTTCCACAATGTAATATAATTGTTTCTATAAAAGAAATGCATGCATGCAAATATTCTCCTTCTGTTCAAAAAGTTTTATTGAGCAGATCCAATATGTAGAAGATATTTGAAACAAAGTAGAACTGCTTCCCTTTATATATACTTTTAGAAAATACATACTTAGGGTCATTTCAAGTTTAATACGTTGAGCTTGTTGATGTTTAGGTTATGGTACTTAATAAGTATTTTAGGGTTGTGTAGCATTATCGTAGTAATGCATTGTAGAGCATTGATTTTTATCTATTCTGGTTTTATGATTCCCTTATTTGTGTCACAATGTGGCCTTACTTCACCTTAAAAGTATTCTGTTTTTATGTTTATTAACATTTGTTCAGCCAACTTTTATTTGGAGACAACACTTCTCAATGATTGGTGCTATCTCCTCCTCCACCTTTCTCCCTACCCACCAATATTACAAAATCAAGTTTAGGAAGTACTCATTTGAGGTCAAGTTGGGTGATTTAAGTGAGAAGAAACACTGGTTATAATAATAATAATAATAATAATAATAATAATAATAAAACAACAATAATAATAATAGCTGACATTTATATTGCACCTATTATGTGTCAGGCACTGTGCTAAGCACTTTGGCCCGTTTGGTCCTCACAACAATCCTGAGGTAGGTGCTGCTATTCTCATTTTACAAATAAGGAAACTGAGATGGAGGTTAATTGACTTTCCCAGGATCACACAGATAGAAAGTGTCTGAGACTAGATTTGAACTCGAGTATTCCTGACTCCAGGCCTTGAATTCTATCTGTTGTACCACTTAACTTCTCCAGTATATTATAAATATGATTAGTACCTTGCTAGGCATTTTGCTAATGAATTTATCATAAAAAATATTTCTTTGGAAGAAAGTTTGGAAACTAAAACATAGCTACAACTTTTCTGTCACTTTCACTGGTTGACTTTCATTGGGAGAAAGGCTAGTCCTTAATGTTGATGTTCCCAAATGTTTGTCTTTTACCTGCTTTTGTTGTGTGTGTGCGCTTACTTTGCCTTGATAACATAACTCCCATAGCTTTGATTTCCATGCCGATGGCTCCCAGATCAGTATCTCTAACCATAACTTTTTTCTGGGGCTTCAGATTTGCATCTCAAGCTTACTATAGGTTATTCACACCTGGATGTCCAACTAGATGATAAATTTCATGTGTCCCAAATGGAATAACTTCTTTCTGCCAAAAGTCTGTTTTATTTTCTAATTTTCAAACACTTAACCAGTCAAAATGTTTGAAACCTTAGTATTATCTTTGTCTTTTTCTTCTCATTGCCTGTGTCTATAATCAGTTGTCAAAGTGTATCCTCCAACATATCCCACTGATGCTTTGCTTTGCCACAAATTTAGGATGTCACTTCATTATATGCAGCCACCATTGTTGTTGTTGTCTCTTTAATTCATCTTCCTGCTTTGTTTATTCTCTTTCCTCCTTAAATATGAGGATAGAGAAATACAGGTCTTCCTTCTCACCTAGTGTAGTGATTAAGAAGTGTTTGTTGAAGCTGCTGAAAATGGTCAGTAGAGAAAATGGGACTTAATTATAAATCAATAGACTTGATTTTTTGGATTTCATGTCTGTTAAATGGGGTTGATGATCTTTGTCAAGGAGATTTAATGAGTCCCAGGAAGGTAAACATACAAATACAGAATGCTAAGATCTTTACATTTTGTTTGTGTTAGTTGAGTAGAACAGATATATTACAGTTCTTTAACTTGACTTTTAGTAACCTCTAGATAATGGACATAATGTTAAATGATAAGAAAATGGAAAAAAATCTGTTAATTGAATGATATTTTCTTTAAAGTGGTTAAGTATCTTATTAGCAAAATGTTTGTTAAAATCATTTTACATTCTTTATTTTTTTCTTTTAGCTCCCGGAATTGGAGAAGGTAGTAGTACCAGTGAGACACCTCAACCACCTCGGAAAAAAAGGGCCCGAGTAGATCCAACGGTTGAAAGTGTACGTTTTTGTTTCTTTGAATTTAAATTACACCTAAATAGAAATCCATATCTCTTCGTGGTGTGCATTTAGGATCAGAATTCTAAAGTACGAAAAGTTTTTTCTTGACAGCATCAAAGTATTATCATAGACTCATTATGTAGTTAGTATTTGAAAATCAAGTACTTCATACTTTGTGCAGTTATGTTTGACACACTTAGCACAGTGGTGCTTTTAAATTCATAAGTGACCAGTGTAGCTAGTTGTCTGATAGGAAGTTTAATTTCTTAAAGCTCAAAACCCATTTTGCATCTATTTAAAATGGGAATTTATTTACCAAACTTCCTCCTTGCCAGAAACTCTGTAGCTGAGATATGGCACCTCTGTGTATTTGGCTGACTACTTTTTTACTTTTTTTGTGAAGTGGCGGTACCTGCATCCTTTTCCTTTGCTCTCAAGACATTTAATAGCTGAACTATGCAAGTATAGATGATCTGACAGACCTTTCATTCTAGTTGAGTAGTTAGAGGATGTTTAACCTGGCCAGTAATTCCATATAATAAAAAACGATGAGAAATAGTTCATCTTATTGTGTGTATTTATAAATATTAGTTTACATAGTTCTTTTTGTAATTAATATTTTGAAATTATTTAAGTGTTTAATATTGTCTGCTAAATATAGATATATACATATATTTTGTTCCTGTATTCTATTGCTTTTGGTTGACTACATATTATGAACTTAATGATTCTAAGAGTTTCCATGTTTGAATTAAAATTGTAAATTATAAATAGTGGTATAGGCTAGAAATTGCTGTCTGTAGGCAATAATCCAATCTTAACTAGAAATCAAATTGTAGTTAGTATTTAAGGATGTCCACATATTTCTTATTGATTGAAATGTCATCAATAAATATGAAACCTCAGATCTATATTTAAAATAATTCTAAGATTTAAGGATATAAGTTACAAGTTAGTTTTACTTGAAAAGATTTTTTTCCCCGTTGATTCAGAATAAATTTTTTTTCTCAAAATAGCTGGGTTCTTTGATTTCATTTGAAATTTTTGAAGTCATAGTACCATTCAAGTATTTAAATATATTGTATAACTCAATCATTTTTAGGACCTAGAAAAATAATATGTTTAGGACTTTTTTTGATCATGAAGAAAGTATTCTTTTTCGTTTGTTCATTATTCAGGAAGAAACATTTATGAACAGAGTTGAAGTTAAAGTAAAGATTCCTGAAGAGCTGAAACCTTGGCTTGTTGATGATTGGGATTTAATTACCAGACAAAAACAGGTACTTTTTCTGTTAAGAAAATTTGTCCTTTACAAGGAATATTAATTATTTGTGCTTATCTCAAAATAGGCTAGTGGCAAATGTTGCTGTCATGAGTATAAATAAGGAAGATATTTTTAGGTATTACCAGAAAGTCTATCATTCAGTGGAAAAACATTTATGTAGCTCTTTTTGCTTTCCTGTCTGGTATTGACTTCTAAATCATGTAAGAGGATGGTAGTGAGAATAGCCTATTAAGACCACCTGACTATGGAATTTACATTTAGCCATTTTGTTATCACTTGGCCCTTCAGAGTTAACCTCTTGTAGGTGAGCTAGTGCCATTTATTTGTAAGTAACAATAAAATTAACATACAACATTTATGAAGGGCATAAATAAATGAATGAATAGTTTATTTTGTGCCAGCAGATGGACCTTCTTTTGATTTTTCCTTTTATGCACCTAGTTCTTTATTTAGTACAGTTGACTTAAAACTTTTTAGACTCTGTTGGTACTTAAGCTATCTGTATATCAGATGTAGTAAAAAGTAATTAGGGACAGAGTATAGAAACTGGACCTGTGATTTTCTCATTGGTCTGGGCAGTGTCAGGGTGAGCAGACTTACTCTACCACCTTATGGCATCTTCTTTGTAATTTATAATCTTACAGAGAATTGCCTGAGGTAGAGATGTCAGACATATGTGGGACCACACTCTTGTGTGCAGGCCAGACTAGATTAAAATGTAATTGGGAAATATTTAACCAAATAAATAAAAAAAAAACTGTAGAACAGAGAATGTTAATTATGTGGTTTTCTGAGTTGGTATGCGGCCAACAGGTATCTTTATGTACATATGCTTGATTCTGCTGATGTTGCATGCCACTGGTCCAGAGCACTAAGGATTTAAGTGAGTTGCGTGGGATCACACAGCTAGTATGTGCCCGAGGAATTAATAATCCTTTATTAACTTTAATGATGGCTACATTAATGACACTTGTGTCATAATTTGTTTTTTTTAAGTATCTTTTTGTTTTTACATAATGTTAATTTCTTAATATATTCCCTTCCTTTTCCCAAACCAGAGGCATCTCTTGTAACAAAAAATAAACAAAAGAAAGCAGGTCCACGAAACTTAGCCAGGTGTGAGCTAAAGTTCATCGTATTCGCAGTGCTCCACAGCCATGGGCCTCCTAATTTTTTTTTTTAAGGTAGTTGGGGTTAAGTGACTTGCCCAGGGTCACACAGCTAGTGTCAGGTGTTTGGTCTGAGGCCGGATTTGAACTCAGATCCTCCTGACTTGAGGACAGGTCCTCATGACTTCAGGACCGGTGCTCTATCCACTGCACCACCTAGCTACGCTTGCCTCATTGCTTTTATCATGGCATAATGTACTTAACCGAGATCTCTTCTGGGCCAGTTAGCATTATGTTATTGAATTAGGGGAAGACTGTCCCCTTAAGGGGACAGGGTCCCTCTTTCAGGTCTTTGCCCACCAAACCTTGGCGATATTAAGGAGGTTCAAATAACTGAGCAAGGTTGGTAACGGTGTATTGAACTCCTTTTAAGGTAAAAACAAACTGCCTTTGACTAGTCTCAGCTATGAGGATAGAGAAAACAGTATTGGTGAGATCGATAACTTCCTGCCAGTGGTCCTGGGCCTGGGCTACCTAGTCTACCATGTTGAAAAGGTCAGAAAAGGCTGCAGCAATTGGCTGAACAACTTTATTCAGTTTTTTATAACCTATAAATCACCATGTACTATCTGCCTTCCCCAATTCATATAATGAGGTACTCTAGTCTCCTTTATCTCCATTACTGAGGAAGAAATAACTCTCACATCCCAGTTCTGGGATCCAGTCAGTCTCTGGGCCCATATTGTTGAATATTGACATTTCATGCAACCCCAGTGACTACAATTTAGCTCTGCCTTCATATATGCTACCGTAAGCTCTCTTGCAGTTAGACTCCTGTGTAATATCCGAATTTCTCCTTCTTAACCAACACACCTGAGATCCAAATAGCATCTTCTACCCACCTTCACCTGAGCAAGAAAACTCTTTTCCTTGGTGGTCTTGCACCCTGCCCCTATTCCTCCTAAACAAAACAAAACAAAACAAAAACCTAGTGGAAACTGAGGTATAGGCCCATTCAGGTCCCTGATAGAATATCTGCCTGCAAATATCTGGCAGCCCCTGATGTGATGCAATGCAGTGTGATGTGATGCTGTGTCCTCTTCTCTGGGTCACAGTGACTCAGTCACGTGACTTCTAGTTCCTTTGAGGCCCTGTACTTAAACAGCCTGATCTCGGGGAATCTTGGCCCTTTGCTCTGCTGGAATTTGTCAGAAAAGTCCCTCAAGTTGAGTAGGATTTTTAAGAAGTGTCCTAGATTTAGGTGTGGCAAAAGGCTTTTACTGCTCTGGTCCTGGATATTCTCTTGGGCACCTCCAGTAGGCTGATCATCAATCATTTTATCTGTCTATTTCATGTTTTGTCCTGACAGAAAAGAGCATCATCTCTTTCTTGCCACTAAAATAGTGGCTGCATTTCTTTCCTGGGGCAGCTAGGTGGCACAATGGATAGAGCACTGGGCCTAGAGTCAGGAAGACCTGAGTTCAAATATAGCCTCAGACACTTACTAGCTCTGTGACCCTGGGCAAATCACTTCACCTTGTTTGCCTCAGTTGCCTCATCTGTAAATTATCTGAAGAAGGAAATGGCCAACCATTCCAATATCTTTGCCAGGAACACTCCAAATTGGGTCACAAAGAGTCAAATGTGACTGAAAATGACTGAACAACAACTTCCACTTCTTATTATTCCCATTGCCCCTTTTTTTATTAGGGTAGCTGCTGGGAGTCCCCCAGTCTTGATCTGTCTGACACTACACTATTTGATCTGCCCAAGCCTTCATGGTGATCTGGCAGAAAAGACCCATAACTAAAGCTCAATTCCATTCAAGTGAGGTTCTGTCCAAAATCTTACTCTGCCTGAAAGAGCTGGCAGTAGGGATCAGGGAGTTGTAGGGAGCAGACGTAAGTCTATTCCATCTAACCAACCCATCCTACCTTGGCTATTCACACTCATCTTTCTGAGGACATGTATGCCAAACTTCCTATTTTAGCCATCTAAAAAGGGACAAAGCGTCAAACTGTTCTGGATCCTAGCTGGCTCAGCTGGCTTTCCAAGAGCAAATTATCTCTAAACTCTCCAAGTAGATGGAACTCTTAAAAAAATATTTGGGTACATGTGAACAAAGTGACTTTCTTACTTTCCTTGAATTTGTCAATTTCTCCATCATAAAGGTACTGTAGTATGACTCATGCTATGGTAGAGTAGTAATGGTAGTAATAACAGCACACTTTATAGACCTTTAAGGTTTGCAGAGTGCTTTACTTACATTCATATTTCATCAACAGGAAACCAGGCATTAATGGTTGTTTCCTTTACCAGTCTTGTATGGAAAAAACATAAGCTCATTGATTAGTTTTAAAAAAATTAGTCCTGTGGAAGATTGATAAGTCAAACTAGTGATTGTTTGGCATTGTGTAGAGAAGTCCAATTGATTGATTTGCCTTTCTCTTTCCTTGCTCCCCTTCCCTAAGATACATAACTTTTTGACTCTAGTTACTTTATATTAAAGACAGATGCACATTATAATAATTGCATATGGAAGTTTGATTTATGTGAATTAGTCCTTTCTGCACTGCATTTTTGTCACTCTTCCTCCTTCCCTCCCCCCTCCAAGCTATAGAACTATTTGACTCTAGTTACCTTGGATTAAAGGGTAGATTTTGTGTGTGTGTATGTGTGTATGTATGTGTGTATAGTGTTACTGAATTTCTTATGAAAGTTTGACTTTGGTAAATCAGAAGACACTGCCTTTGTAAACACATAACTGACTGACTTAATAATAATCAGGCCTGCTCTTATTAGGCAGAGAGCTATGGCAAAAGGTAGCATTCATTTAGAATCTAAATTTGTTTGTAAAATGTTGAGGATGATGGGTGATGAGCAGTATCACCTCCTAGAGCAGAAGCACTAGAGCACAAAATCAGTTAAAGAACTTGTTAAGTGGCCCAACTAAGCAAAGTCATCGCAGAGACAGTAAGGAGGGAAATATGTAGATGAAAATGGGAAAGATCTGCAAACATTTTTATCACTTTTTTTTTTAAAATCATCTAGGACAGTTTGGTGGGGTGGATAGATAGGCATTGGACTTGGTGTCAGGGAGACCCAGCTTCAAACCCTGCTTTAGACACTGGACAAGATCCTTAGCCTCTTTGGGCCTCAGGATCTTCACCTATAAAGTGAGGGGTCTTTAGTGGTCCTTCTGGCTATAAATCTCTGGTCCCGTGACAGTAGAGCCCCAGTCTTGGACAGAAATGGGCAGAAGGGCTGGATGAGACCAAGTGTACAGAGAGGAGATTTGTCTTGGAAATAGCACAGTGGTGATAACTTCAAAGCATAGAGTCTCATGGTGTATGAGTGAAGAGAAAGATAGCAAAGGTCTGGTAAAAACCTAAGAAAACCCCAACACCTGCTGACCTGTGTGCTTACTTGGCCATCACCCCAGAATTTCTGAGAATCATCTACACACATCCACTGAGAGCTTCCTCAGAGAGGGCAGTGGTGGGGAACAGGCAGACCTTCACAAATGCTATTTCACAATAGTCTGTGTCTTTACAATCACGTAACTGAATGAAAGAGGTAGAAAATACACAATCCTTTTCTGCTTATTGTTGGTCATAAGAAAACAACCTCTTGATTTGGTAGAGCAAAACTCTACCTTAAAGGATTACTTCCAACATCTACACATAGAAATTGTTCAAAATTCCTTGAAAAGCAGAACACAGGGAACTTTGTTTTATGACCTTCTGATCCTAAAGATCAGATGAGGAATAATGCAGGAAGTCTCATAGGCTCGTTAGAGGTGCTTGTCACTCTGAGAGAGGAAATCCAGCAGAATCTCAAATTGCAGGGCTTCCTTTTATGAATGGTGTGATGTTTCTGTCAAGGGCCTGAACATTGCAGTGCCTCCTAGGAGAGATCTGGAACCCCTAAAAAAATCCTGGCCTAACCAGTCATACAGAGAAAGCTGAGTGGATAGAGCATGTCAGGCGCAACTTAGGATGTGCAGTTCATATGAGAACCTGGAGAGCTTATCTCTCAGTATAAATATCATGGACAGGGAGTAGAAATGGGTCACAAGTGGATCAGTGCATTATTCAGGAGGCGGCCAGCAGGCCAGATTGTTTTCAGGAAATTCCAGAACTTTTTTAAATGACCTCAGACTTCCCCTAGAAACAAAGATCCATCTTTTTAACAGTGAAATTCTCTGGGTATTGTTTGATAGTGAGTCATAGAACCTAGTAGTGTCCAAGGAATTAAAAGTGAGTGTCTCCACAAAGGGAAATGGAGGCCCATAGTCGGTGTGAATGGGCTGTAACAGAAATAAGTAAAGCTGGAAGAATTAGAGTTGAGGATGCCAGTCAAATTAAAAATAACACGGACAGGGCACCAGACGACGGGAGGGTCAATAGGTAAACAGCCCAGGGCACACGGATGAAATCACATCTGTCTGTTGGAGTACTTCGGAGATGATGAGTTGAATTGTCATAGTTTCATTTGCCGAATCCTTTAATGCTGATGTTGGGATATGGGTTACATCTACTTAGTAGGCTTACAATGCTGTGAAACTCATGCTGTCATCAGTTAATGGTTGAAGGAGAGATGACTAATGTAGCCCACAGGATAATTGTGGAAGCAGGAAAGATGGCCCCTCCCTGTGATTTCATTGGTGTGTCTTGCCTGGTATGGAACTCTCCTAACCCAGCTAAGTGACTGAGTAAATCAGTGCAGTTCAGCAACTCTTCTGTATCTTAAAGAGTCTTTGTGGGGCCCTGAGGCTAAGTGACTTCCGCAGGATTTCATGGCAGGTTTGTGTCAGAGGCAGGACTGGACCCCTTTCTTCAGTCTTGGCCCCCTATTCATATTGCCATACTTCTGGCCCAGCTACTGCAGCATGTTAATAAAAGGGATATTAAAAGTCATTTGTAATAGAATTCTGTTATTTGTGATAAAAACGCATTGTTGAAGAGCACTTTAAAATGGCAGACCTGAAAAGAATGCTTGTAGAGAATTCAGATTAAGCAGATAAAGTTTTGAATACTGAAAAACTGCTAAATGGTTTATTTTTGATTATTGTAATTTTATACAGTGTTGTTTAATGTCAGGGCAGTAATTCTTTTGATTCCACTTTTTTATAATTGTATTTTAGAAAACTTTTCTTAAATCTTTTAGGAGTTACGGTTTTTCGTGTAAAAATAAAGTGCATCTGTGCTTTGAAGAAACCTTTTTTTATGTCACTCAATCCATTGCTTTCAGGAATATAAGAGAACAGTGTTATTGTCTTATAATTGTTTGTTAGGCAGAGTTGATATAGTGGTTATGAGAAAAACAAATCTCATTAGATTTATGTAGTTTAGTTATTCCTTGGTCCAAAATAGAAATCTTATATCTATTAGGGCTAGGATGTAGTTGCCCTATCCATCCTTTAGAACTAAGGGCCAGAATAGGCAGCAGTGTATCGTCATCTTTGCCGTTATAGTCTATGTAGGTTTGGTCAACAGATTATGAACATTTTGGAAAACTTTACTGTTCCTGTCTTGTAATGACCTTCATTTGAGTTTTGATGCCTTAAAGCTACCCCAGTGTTATTTTTTTTTTTAATGAGTAAGACTGCTGGTATTGAACTATATTGGTTTTTGTAGCTTTTTTATCTTCCTGCCAAGAAGAATGTGGACTCAATTCTAGAGGATTATGCGAGTTACAAGAAATCACGTGGAAACACAGATAACAAGTAAGCATGTTCTGTTTTCTTAAGGGAGTGAGATGACTAACTGAAAACAAGCTCATTTTAGGAATGCCAGATATACCTTTTATGCAGTAAATACAGCTTTATGGCTTCCATTTGTAATTTAGATGGGTCACCTGGAGTTTGTACTTAGCTTAAAAATATACATCACCACAGACTAGCCAATTAGTATGTTTTACATTTGAAACTGATAAGAGCTGGACTCTTCTTTTTTAGTAAGCTCCTCTACTCCCATTCTTCCCTAATGCCTGTTCCAGTAATGAACTTCCCTGCGAAAGGGAATGGCAATACTATAAAAACACTCTATATTTTATGGCAATGCTATAAAAACATTTCATTTAAATATCTAGTCCACCCAACTATATAAAATTACTTGCTTGTATGTTCTGTTGTCATTATCCAAACTGGAGACAGACTCAGTGATGTACAGGAATTGGAAATAAATGGAATTGGGATTTGGAACTTATCTTTAGGCTGTCCAGATGGTACTAGCTAGATATCCAAACTTTCATGAAATCTCTAGCAAAACATCTCCAGGTGGCTATCCTATCTTTTGTTCAGTATTTGTAGAGATTAATTTGCTTACTACTGAATTTTTTCTGTATCCACTTAATTTACTTAATTATGCAGTAGTGGGTTTTGCATGGCTTAACCTATTATTGTTCCGTAACCACAGACTTCACTTCTGGCTTCAGCTTGTCCTGGGGCGAGGCTAGTGTCTAACTGGCCATGGAACAAAGGCTATGGCTAATTCAACCTATGGCCCTGACCTTGTAGTAGTAGTAACAATGGTAAGAACAGCCTGAATAGTTACCTCGTATCTAGGTGTGCAGAGTTATCTCCTTTGATCACTAGCCCCAGGATATGGCCTATAGTCAGGTGACACTGTTGGAAAAACTGTTCTGTGCTAGTTGATCTAAGGCCTCATTGAACTTTATGTTCTTATTGCATTGGCTTTAGTCATTCGTGGAGACTAATCTGACAGTTTTAGGTTGAGCCTTTTGAGCTGTAATGTCTGATACCACCTTATCCTGATGAATGAACAAAATACCAAATTCTTTACTGTTGGTTTTAATGTTGTAAAATGGAAATGCCAACTAAGTCTCACAGCTAAAGACAATTCTGAGCAACCTAGGTCCTAGAGAGGAGGTTCTAAGTTATTTTGAGAAGTTCCCCTCCAGTTTTGTCAATCTGATGAAACAGCAGAGGGCAGCCCTTCCTTGGGGTGGGCCGGGGGATGCAGTGGTAATCCTTGGGTAGTCTAGTGAGGAAGATGTGACACAAGAGAAATGAAAGATAAGCTTGGGTAGTCGTTTGAGTGAAGCAGTATTTGACTGGGCATGCTGCCCCCAGGCCTGACCTACACCAGAAGCACCATTTCTCACATTTGGTCTCAGTTAGGATGCTGCTGTCTGCATCTACTCATGCTCAGGGTGGCTTCTGTTTGCAGGGAGTATGCCGTGAATGAAGTGGTGGCAGGGATCAAAGAATACTTCAATGTCATGTTGGGCACTCAGCTGCTGTACAAGTTCGAGAGGCCACAGTATGCAGAGATCCTTGCCGATCACCCTGATGCACCAATGTCGCAGGTCTATGGAGCGCCACACCTGCTCCGGTTATTTGGTATGTGGTCATTGTTCCCTGGCTTCTCAGACGTATCTGGCCATTTGTATTTGTGTTCCCATTGCCTGGCCCGTAATAGGCACTTAAGTAATGCTTGTTTATTTGATTGAGACTTAATGATAAATGTGGAACAATTGTCTAAGATGAGTGAGAGCTTTCTGATTTAGTTTTCTAAAGTGTTTATTATCAGTCATAGCCTGTGAAAGTCAGAGGTGGTGGATTTTCTAAATCCAGACTTCATAGAATTTGATGTAGTTAAGTTTGAGCAGCTTGAGCTTCGTTTTCAAACATAATAGGATGTTACTGTGTAGTTTTTGATTGTGCCTCTAATGGAAACTTGGCAGGGAGAACATTGATGCTAAAATTCTGTTCTTTTGTTTTAAATAGTGAGAATTGGAGCAATGTTGGCCTATACACCCCTTGATGAGAAGAGTTTGGCTTTATTGTTGAACTATTTGCATGATTTCTTAAAGTAAGTATGGTGGTGTATCTGAAGGAAGTAAGGGTGTGTCTGTAATGCAAAGACTGCTGCTGTGGGAGGCACACTGGCTGCTAATGTGTCTGTGCCGCTGACTGGCTGGTTCTTCTTGGGCGCAGCCCTTCGTTCTTGACCTAATTGTTCTCATTTGCAAAATGTTGGGGTTGGATCATATTTTCCTCCAGGGTCACTTCCACCTTTAAGTTTTAATTTTAGGAGCTTTGAAAGTCTGTTCTTACCTCTAAGATTACATGTTGCAGAGGAGGTGTTGACAGGGAGTCCCCTGTATTAGTGAATTAGTGTATTAGAGCTCCAGTTCCTGTCCTTATTGCAGATCTTAATTTTTAAAGTATTTACACAGAACTTGATAAATAGATTTTAAAGCACTGAAAGAATTCACCTTAGATATTATCATTCTAGAAGTCTGTATATAGTCAGACTTTTGATACTTTGTGTCTTAAGCCAGGAACCAATTCCGACTTGTATACCTTCTGATCACTATTTTTTATTCAGTTTTGTAGACCCATTTTTGGTAGTTAGTTTTTAAATGGCTGAACTATCTGAATTGTGCTTCCACATTTTAAAGTAAACGTGGGTGAGAATAGTTTGAAAAATGCTGAATAGAACAGGAAGAGACATGTAGGAGAAAATGAACAAAGAATATCTTTTCAGGATTATAATCTGCGATGGTTAAACTCAGATCTGTATGTTCAGTATTCTTTGAACAAGGCTTGTTTAAGGGAATCTTTAAAGGGAATAAATAATGTGTAATACATATGAATATATGTTATAGGCATGGAGGTGTGGGGCTGGGAGTAGCAGGCTCTACTTGTTTCTCCTAAGTTCTCTATTTAACCACAGACTCTTCTCTTTGTGTAGATATTTGGCGAAGAATTCTTCAGCACTATTTAGCGCCAGTGACTATGAGGTTGCCCCTCCTGAATATCATCGGAAAGCTGTCTAAGGAGTCAGATGCTTTTTGTTTTCTTTGGGTCTCTGTTAAGCTATCTATATGTTCTATTAGTTCTCTCTTGCACAGATATTGTACTTTAAAACTGTGTTTATGTAAAACAGGACTGATGTTTAATAGTCTCTTTTGTTTGAGATAGAAAGTACAAAGGGGAGTGGCTTCAGCCCTTCTTTCCCTTTCAGAGTTGCTGCCAGTGTGTGCAGGAACGGACACAGAGAGTGATATGCTGTATATAGGATGTCTCAGTGTATATTGACAAAGCTGCTTGATTTCTGTGGTTTCATCCCTTTGACACTAAGCACTTTGATGATCCCTGTGAATGCTAAGTGACAAAACACCCTGATTCCTAGTGCCAAAGGTTTAATTCATATATAGCTCTTGACTCATTCATTTGTGCTTATCTTTCTTCCTAGTGCTTGAAGTAAACATGTTGTTCCTCAAGCCTTTTTCTCCTTGCCCACATTGTTGAGGAATGGTGATTTGTGTTAGTTACCGTTTTCGTATTTTGATCTAATGCACATTCTAACAGTAGAAAAAAAGCATTATTGTGTATCTATGGTTTTCTGGGAAAGTTGATCTTTCAGGAGTTGTTTTACAAGTCTTGGAAATAAATCTTTTTTATTTAAAAATACTTTTGTGCTTGTGTGGTGTGTTTCAAATACACAAAGTTTACTTTGTATGCTGTCTGGTATAGCTACCTGCTGGCTTAGTGTTCGTGTAAAAGCTTTGTTTCACATGTAAGCAAAAATCCACATTTGCCTTCCTGGTTGTCTTTGCAAAAGTTGTCCTATCACAGCAATTACCTTCACTCTGTAGCATCCACTTAATGACAATGCCCTGTTGCTAAAGGCTCTTTCATCTCTTTTAATACTGAACATTTTACTTGGACCTGTGCAGTGGCACATTTTCTGACAATCACATATTGTTCATTTTTGAAGCAAACACTTTAGATACTCAAATATTTGTTGCAGAGGCGAGGACAGTTAAATTGGGTCTCTTCAGGTTGCTATGGATACTGCAGTGCTCTCGAAAGCAGCTTTGATTTGAGAGTTCATCTGGCTTAGAAGGATACCAAGTTTATTGGTGAAATGACAACAGTTCTCTGGACTGGTCCTAATGAGGTTAGCTGTTTTCCAGCGGTCCTTTTTATAGGATCATTAGATTTACAACGATAGGAGACCTAAGAAATCACCTCTCTTTGGCCTTCCCTCAGAATTGCTTCCCTGGCAGTTACATTTGTTAAAGTCCAGCTGACCTTGCATTATCTTCATCTTCAAAATTAGCTTGAAAATGACATACGGAGGAGTGGTGTTGGGTGGCTCCTTTATCAAAATGCCCTCTCCTTAAATGAGTAATAAAGAAAACATTTTACAAAGTAAAACTTGGATGAAGCTAAAAATGTGATTTGAATTGGAGAAAAATTCAGTCAGTAACTATTTACTGAGTGCTTGATGATATACAAGGTTTGGTATGTAGGCACTGAACGAGTTAAAGGTTGGTTTGAAAGATGGGAGAGCTTGGGTTCTGTTATGGACATGAATGAGAAAGTATTTGTTAAGTGCCCTCTAGGTGCAAATTCCCATAATGCATAGTTCACAGGGTTGGTCTTAAGATCAAATGAAGTAATATCTGTAAATTTTGCAAACCATAGAATGTTAGGTTAATATCAGAATTCAGGGGTAGGGAACTTGTGGCCTCGAGGCCACATGGAGCCTTCTAGGTGCTTGGGTGCAGCCTTTTGACTGAGTCCAAGATTTACAGAATCCTTATGTTAAGGGGACTTGTTCTGTGGTGTTTGGATTCATATATGGCCTGGAGGCTGCAGGTTCTCCCCCCTGAGTTAGATGATGAAAAAAATTACCCTTTATATTCTCACAAGTGAGTGAAGAGGCTGGTTCTTATTTTTGCCTGCTAGAAAACCTCCGCATCCTTGAAGGTCCTATGCCATGGAGCCTTTCCTGATCCCATCATTTGGAAATAATCCCTCCTTGGACCACACAGAGCACTTTGGTCTAGATTTTCATTAGAGTCATTTCTTCTGGGGTTATCGGACTGCTCCTGTGGCACCGTGTCATCTTTGGAGGGCATGAGGTTGGTTGTCCTTCAGGACATACGTCTCTCTCCTCTTCTGGAAGAGTCTGTTAGCTGTTCCTTCCTTAGCCTACCTGTCTAATACGATACTATCTCATAATGACAGATGGCAGCAAAATGGTGAAGTAGGTATGTGGACTTGGAATCTGCAACCTCAGACAAGTCACTTAAACCTGTTTGTCTCAGTTTCTTCATCTGTAAAATGGAGGTAATAACAGCACCTACCTCCCAGGGTCATTGTGAGGCTCAAGATGAGATCATCTTTTTTTTTTTTTTTTTAAGGCAATTGGGGTTAAGTGACTTGCCCAGGGTCACACAGCTAGTAAGTGTCAAGTGTTTGGTCTGAGGTCACATTTGAACTCAGGTCCTCCTGACTTCGGGGCCGGTGCTTTATCCACTGCGCCACCTAGCTGCCGCAAGATGAGATAATCTTTATAAAGAACTCTGTGAACCTTGAAGTGTTACAGCTTTCTAGCTATTTATAAATGTAAAATATTCTTGGATTCAAACCATTTCCCAAAAGTACAAGATTGGGGAGGTATGAGCAATTTTTGGGGAAAGATCTGGAGATTTTAGCTGTAAGTTCAGTGGAAATTCCTCAATGACATATAACCAAAAAACCTGGTAGGATCTTTATATTAAGAAGGCAGAGTGTCCAGGACTAGGGAGGTGGCAAGCAGCCATGCCCTCAGCTGGTAAGGTCATATCTGGAATACTGGATTTTATTTATTTTCTTTGGTGAGGTAATTGGGGTTAAGTCACTCCCCCAGAGTCACACAGCAAGTGAGGCCGGATTTGAACTCTGGTCCTCCTGACTCCAGGGCTGGTGCTCTGTCCACTGCACCACCTAGCTGCATTTGATTCTTGGTGTTGTGTTTTAGGAAGGATATTGAGAAATTGGGAGAGTGTCCCCCAGAGGAAGGCATTTTAAATGGCTTGTGTGACCTTGGGCAGGTGCTTCACCTCTCTGGGCCTCAGTTTCCTCATCTGTGGGATGAAGTTGGCTCAGATGATCTTGGGTTCTTTTGAGCTCTTGATCCATGTTCTTTGTGCATATGTGTTGGGGGATGGGGTGGGCCCAAGATAATTGAAGTAGAGCTGTAAGGGTCCTCATGAAGATCCAGTGAAGGAAGTGAGCATGTCTAAGGTGGAGAAGAGTTGGTCATCAAGCATTGGTGACACATTTCCTGTGTGCCAGGCACTGGGCTAAGATCTGGGTGTACAGAGATGGGCAAAAACAGCCCCTGCCTTGAAGGAGCTCACAGCCTCATGGGGAGGCAGCGTGCATACAGCTATATGTATACAAAATAGATATGGCATAAGTGGGAGGTATTCTCAGAGAGAAGGCGCTAGACTAGCAGGGAGGGCAGACTAGGAAAAACTCCTTGAGTAAATGGGGAGCTGAAGCTCAGAGGTAGGGGCATTCCGGGCATGGGGAGAAGGGACTGTCATGGAAAAGGAATTAGTCTGGTTCTGCTTGGCCCCCAAGGACCAAACTTCTCCACCCGAGTCCTTGATCCTGTCAGATAGTCAGCAGCAGAAACTAGTTGGGTGTTATCATTGGGGATGCATGAAAGATGGTTCGTTGCCATGCATCTTCATAGCACCCTAGGGGGACCTTGCCCACTGACCTGTAGCTGACATCCCTTATGTATTAGAATGTGAACTCCTTGAGATCAGGGGTTTTCTATTCCTGTCCCCAGTGCTTAGCACATTGTTTTTCACATAGTAAGCACTTCCTGATCTTTCCTTCCTTTCGTCATTCTTAGCTCAGAGCACAATTTTCCAACCAGCCCTACACCCACCTCTCTCTCCTTTTGGATTCATTTACTTGGCAGTCATTTTTGTCCCTAACATCCCTGTAGATAAATTGCTGTGCTTGAAGTCAGACCAGACCTGGGTTTATCCAGTGCCTCTGATCCTAGTTATGTGACCCTGGGCAAGGGATTTAATGATCCTGTGCCTCAGGCCACCTTCTAAGACTTAGCTGCTAAGTTATAGATGGGCTGTGATTTGCTTCT
Organism: Vombatus ursinus; assembly: GCF_900497805.2. Classification (NCBI taxonomy): domain Eukaryota; kingdom Metazoa; phylum Chordata; class Mammalia; order Diprotodontia; family Vombatidae; genus Vombatus; species Vombatus ursinus. Next base: position 198,439 of record NW_020954625.1, on the reverse strand, counting down.
GTCGGTGTGAGAACATTCCACAGTAGGTGCAGAGATGATTGTGCCCATTGTATCTATATACAGTGAAGAGAGCTCTTAAAGGAAAGATATGGTCTCTGCCCATCAGGGACTCTTACTTTGGTGGCCAAGAGAAAAGAGCAATCTTCCTTGGTTGTGTAGCAGAGGACTGGGAAATAAAATGTGCTTGCCTCTCACTTAGGCTTAAATGAACCCATCATACCCTCCTGGAATTGGCTTTCTCTCCCCATTTGTGGATGCTATGAGTCACCCAGACTTGCAAAGGCAGGCTCAGTTTCCTCCCCTATAAAATAAGATGGTTTGACTGGATTATCTTCAAAGTCCATTCTAGCTTGATCTGTGGTCTGGGGTGGGGAGCAGGGATAAAGTGGGGTTGGAGCTTGGATTTTGTCCTGCCAGGGCTAAGAAACCATTGGGAACAAGCAATGAATGCAATCCCAGAATCTGAATTTCTGTCTTCTGGCATTGGAAAGGGGTTGGAATGGACCCCAGAGGCTTTTTCATTGAACCTGTGCCAAAACAGGAATCTTCTCTATGATATTCCTGACAAGTGATGATCCAGTCCCTTCTTGAATATTTCCAGGGAGAGAACCTGCTAATGTATTCCACTTTCCATGTGACAGCTCTTCAAAGCCTGTAAGACCCCAGTTCCTTCAACTGGTCCATGTGTGGTGTTTCTTAGTCATTTCATTATGCTTGTCGCTTACTAGCTTGTAAATATCCCCCAGAACCCTTTTAGTTAGATTCACAGGATTCCAGGCAAATAGATTAAAAAAAAAATCAGTGTTAGGTTTAGGCTATAGTCTAAACATTCAAAACTGTTCACAATTCCTATCTTCTTTACAAGGAGTTCACTCCCCAAATTTGCATCTTGATTCTGTAGAGCTTGCCTTCCATCAGTGGCAATAATGAAAACACCAGCTATGCCCCTATGTTCTTCAGTTTTTTTTGCCCAAAACTTCATAATTCTTAGGAATGATTGGCAATGTTTTCTTGATTCTTTTTGGCGGCATCATTTTTACCCATGTTAATCATCAAAAGTGAATGGATAGTAGTCACCTGGTTAGAAAAGTCTTGGAAGGCTCTCTGTTTTTATCCTGGAAATCTGCTGCAGAAAGACAGCATACCTCTGTATTGTTAATGTCAGGTTAATGAATAGCTACTGTGGATAGCTACCACAGTACCCCACATCAGGGAGTTACCAAACCCAGCTACTTGTATTCTTCCTTAAGGCCCACTGTTCCTAAAGGTGTTCCCAAGTCAGACACGCCTGTCAGACCATGGGCTCATTCATTGTACTGTGTGTTAGGCATTGGGAGTTAGAGATAGCATACCATCAAAATGACCCTGACTCTAGATCTTGCCCCTATCTGGGGTGAGAATGCCCAAGCAGAGAGCACAACTTCTGTGGAGATGCTACACTGTTATAAATTTTTTAAAAATTAAGCTGACACAAAAGTGTCTATTTATGTAAAACTTTGCTCCATTAATAATATAAGTTGGATGTGAAAAATGCATGCTCTAGTCATAAGAACCTATTTCTATTTCTTCCTTCCAGAGTGAAAATATTCCTTCCTTCTGGCAGCCTTTGGTGTTTGGTCTGGGGAAGTCCCATAAGACTCGTACAGGGAAGCAAAAAGCTAAGCAAATACAACCCAGGACATTTAAAAAAATGTCCTGCCAACTGCTAGCCTACTTAACCCATCTCCTGTGCTTTGCAGGACCATTATCCATGCCCAGCCTCCTATGCATAAGTGTGCCTTGGGGCTTCGTCCTGGCCCTCCTTTCCTTTCTGTTTCTCTTCTCTTTGTCTCTCTTCCTCTCCCCTAAGGTTCTGTGATGTTTAAAAAGTTTGAGAGATAGAATTTCTGGGTAGTCATTTTATTAGTAATGGTAGCATTTTAATAAAAGATGTCAGTGGCACTGTCAAATGTCAAAGACAATCATGGTGGTGGGCTCATGGCTTATATGCCCTTGGAAGAGAGGTGTTCCTGAGGGTGGCAATCAACTCTGATTGGTTTACAATTATGAGAGAATGAATATTATAATGAGGAGCTAGACCTATTCTAATGAACTTTGATTATGTAATTTACTTCTAAATTGCCCAGCCTTGGGCAGTCTATTCAAAGAATTTATCCCCACCCAAACCTGAGTAGAAGGTTCGGTGGGGTCTGACCTAGATTGAAGAGAGTTAATTCAATCTGATTATCAGTCATGTCCTTCAAAGAGACTGAACTTTGAAATGAGGACTGTAATAAAAGGGGGAAAGTTGGGATCTCTCCAAATCATTGCTTATTAATAATCATTTCAGTTGTCAGAGGGGTTAAGTAACTTGCTCAGTGTCACAGAGTTAGTTATTGTCAGAGCCTGGACTCAAATTCAGATTTTCTGACTCAGAATAGAGGTCTTCTCATTATGCTATGTTAACTCTGCACACCACGATGCTCCTTGGCCTCTCTCAAAGCATGGAGACTTGTATACAGTAAGTGCTCAGTAAATTCCTATTGAATTGAATTCCATGCTCCTGGCTGCCTCATTCACAGGGGAGAAAGCCTGTCTTCCTGTGCCAGCAGCAGAACAGTCTCAGGGCTGGTGGGAAACTCTGATCCGTATCATGCTGGCTGTGTTATCTCTTGCAGACGGCACGTGGAAGTCTTAAAGGTCTGCCCTGCTTTTGGAAGGGCACGCCATGGTTTTTTAATCATAGGTCTGGGCAGAAAGGGGACAGAGCTTGTCTTCATTCTGCCGTCTGACACCACCTTTTCTGAGCTTTGAAATCAAGATTCCAGAGAAAGGTCTATGATTGAGGCAGAAGCTGTTTTGAAGATAAATATGAGAATGACACAATCAAACCCAAGGTGTTTGGAACTGATTAGATTATTTCAGCTAGTGGGGAGATTATGTGGAGAGAATCAGAAAATGACCAAGGTGAAGAAAGGTACGATTGCATCATAAGAAAAGATTTGAAAAATCTCTGTGTGGTTGGCTGTAAACTACCTAAAACCTTTGGCAGTCAAAGGTCATGAGACCTTGGGGTTCAGTTGTAGGACTGTTGCAGTCAGAGATTGCAGGACTCTTATCAGAGGTGGTTGTACCCTTGGAGTCTGAAGTCATGGGATCCTTGCAATTAGAGATTGTAGGACCCTGACAGCCAAAGGTTGTGGGATCCTGGCAGTCAGAGGTTATGGGACCCTAACAGTATGGGTTCCAGGCACATGCAAGTGCTTGCTTTTTTTTTTTTTCCCCCATCTACTGTTCTCCGAACAGAACATGGCTCTTTGATCTTTTCAGGGCTAGTTTTGTGAGGGGTCAGTATGTTCTGTCTGTGTTTATGTGACATTTAATCTTAGGAGAAGTCAGAACAAGACAGTTGATGGGGGGTGGGAGTGGATAGGGGATCCTCCTGAGAAGAGGATCCTCTGAGCTGTTCTGTTTGGGAGAAGACCTACTCTCTTCCACTTTCTCCCCCATCACCTCACCTATGGTCACATTTCCAGGCAATGAAGTTGTCATTGCCCTTATCTAATTTTACTTTAGTTCTAAGCCACAGACCTAATATCTCATGAAATTCTGAGGGCATAGCCTGGGTCTAGTCAGTGGTGGGGAGAGGACAAGACTAGTTGGTTAGTTAGAAAAATGTGGTGGTAATAAGTCCAGTCCAGAATCCAGTGCATTTTCACTGGGCCTGTATTTTATCACTGTAGCCTAGGAATTTGTCTAGTTCTTGACCCCAGGGTGGAGAAAATCCTATGCAGGATAAACACCACCTGGGTTAGGTTGAGCTCAATCTTAGTTCTCTCTGCTCATGATTCTTGGCCTAGAGTCCCTACTTAGCTATGATCTATACCCCACCTCCCCTCAACAAACACATACCTCTCTGAAGGGGCAGAGCCCTAAACTCTTAACAGAAATCCCAAATCTGTATGGAGCAGACTTTCAGTGCTGACCAAAGTGTTCCCAGGGTTTGGGATGTACTAATACAGGGGCAGTTCAGCAGTCTGGACCTCTGCCCACCTGTGCCTTATGTCCTCAATCAGGAACTCTACTATGCATGTATACATGCAGAAACATACGAACACCTGTCATCCTCACTTCTATAGTGAGTTTTCTCCAGCTCTGGCCATCTTTGGTAATATAATATTTGACAGTTGCCTTTTTTAGCTAATTTACTAGGTCAGTGGAAGTAGAAGGAACTGGATTGCCTGCAGCCTAACTCAGACCAGTACACAGATCATCCCTACATTTGGGTCATCAATTAGAAGGGAGATTTTCTGTTGTGGATACGTCCCCTATAAAAATGTGGTCTTTGATCAGTCATAAGAACTGGGTTGAGGGAGGCATATAATAAGTACTTAATCAATGCCTGTTGAATGAATGAACAAATGACACACAATGCCTTAACCCAAAGGAAAAATACAAATAGATTTTTTAACAAAAAAAAAAATCAAATCATACTGCCCTTGATATGGTCTTCAAGATCTCTATGGGAAGAAATGCTCCTTCGTCTTACAAGGGAGGAGAGTGAGAAATAGAAGAAATGACTGACCCAAGGTTATTGAGTGAGTCACTTATGCCGCTTGATGAGGAAATCCCTGTCTTACGTCTCTTTGCTTTGAGTTGCTTCTCTCAAGGAATGCAAATGAGAGGGAAGGAGCTGGATGACCAGTCCTCTTAAGTTTCTGTGCTACACCAGGATGGAGGCAGGAACATGGCCTCCTTTGGCAGCCTTTAGCCTGCCTTGACCTGGAGCTGGCCCACCACCTCTCCAGTTGACTTGTTCTACCCATGAGCTCTTGGTAAAATCAAGCTGTTGATTCCTTTAATCTCAGAGTCTACACAGTGACAAGAACAGAGAGTGTTTGGGATCATATGGAGGGTGACACTTTAACTAGCCCAATGTGCAGAGAGCCCCTGCGCTTCTCACCAACGCTATATTCTGTAGTAGAAATAGCCTTGGGCTAGTAAGCTTCCACATTTTGAGGGATAGGGGCAAACAAATTCTCACTCTAAGTTGCTTAGAGTCATCTACAACTTTGATAAGGGTGGGATTCATGACTTTATCCAAGTCACTGCAAAAATGTTAAACATTACAGGGTCTAGGACAGATCCTTGGGTAAGTTCACTAGAGTCCTTCTAAGCTGGGTTTAGCCATTCAACCTGTTCTGAATCTACCTAATTGTACTATTGTCTATTTCACTTTTTTCACAAGAACAACATAGGGAAGCTTATCAACTGCATGGCTTATTCCTAGTTCTACTCCTGTCAGATGAGGTTGGAATGTTATGGATGCCAAAATCTACACTGGCCAAGAAATGAGCATGCTGCATTGGTTAGTTTTAACTGTTTTTGTTGGTTATGAGAGAGCTACAAGGAAATCATTGTAGTACAAAAGCAAAAGGCATTGGCAGAGCCAAGATGGCGGAGGGAAAGCAGTGACTTGCTTGAGCTCTCCCCCCAAACCCCTCCAAATACCTATAAAAAATGGCTCTGAACAAATTCTAAAGCAGCAGAACTCACAAAAAGAGTGAAACAAATTCCCAGCCAAAGGCAGCCTGGATGGTTGATCAGAAAGGTATATCGCGCTAGGTGGGGAGAGGAGCATAGTGTGGCTTGGGCACACAGGGTGCAGCGACCCTGGAGCAGGCCTCAGGGGGCTGAATCGCGGGCAGCTGTGGCAATTTCCAGACTTCTCAACCTAGGAACACCAAAGACAACTTGGAAGGTCAGTGGGAAAAGTCTATGACTGCGGTGAGAGAAGGAGCTAGGTCTCAGCTGCCCCTGGGCCCACGGCTGTTTCCTGAGCTTCTGGCCCATAGACTGAGGGGGAATCAAGTGGCTGATCAGAGGGGGATTGTAGGGATCTCTTTGCCAGTGCTGAGGCAGGAATCTCTTGCTTTACCAGTGCTTGGATCTGGGTCACAGTTCTGAGGGGTGGTCCTGGGGCGAGGAGGAGTGCTGGTGTGGTGAAACTTGTGGTGGTGGAGAGGAAACACCTTGCGCCTTATCGTAGCACCTTATCATAGCACCTTATCATTGAAGAACTGAAAATCTGCAAGTACCTCTGAACACAGCTGTACAAACCTCCAAAGCTTGGCACAGTACGCTCTTCACATTGGAAGCAGACTTCTACCTTAACAAAGAGTTTAAAACTCAAGTAATTGACTGGGATTATGAATAAGCAGCGCAAAAAGAGTCGGACTATATTATCTTACTTTGGTGACAAAGAAGATCAAAACATACAACCAGAAAAAGACAACAAAGCCAAAGCTCCTACATCCAAAGCCTCCAAGAAGAATATGTATCAGTCCCAGGCCTTGGAAGAGCTCAAAAGGGATTTTGAGAAGCAAGTAAGAGAAGTAGAGGAAAAACTGAGAGTTTTGCAAGAAAATCATAAAAAACAAGTCAACAGCTTGCCTAAAGGAGACCCAAAAAAATACTAAAGAAAATAACACCTTAAAAAATAGCCTAACCCAAATGGCAAACAGGTCTAAAAAGCCAATGAGAAGAAGAAAGCCCTAAAAAACAAAATTGGCCAAATGGAAAAGGAAGTCCAAAAGATTACTGAAGAAAATACTTCCTTAAAAATTAGAATAGAGCAATTGGAAGCTAGTGACTTTATGAGAAATCAAGACACTGTAAAACAAATCCAAAAGAATGAAAAATTAGAAAACAATGTGAAATATCTCATTGGAAAAACAACTGACCTGGAAAATAGATCCAGGAGAGAGAATTTAAAAATTATTGGACTATCTGAAAGCCATGATCAAAAAGCCTAGACATCATCTTTCAAGAAATTATCCAGGAAAAGTGCCTTGATATTTTAGAACCAGAAGGCAAAATAGAAATTGAAAGAATCCAGCGATGTCTTCTTGAAAGAGATCCCCAAAGGAAAACTCCTAGGAATATTGTAGCCAAATTCCAGAGTTCCCAGGTCAAGGAGAAAATATTACAAGCATCCAGAAAGAAACAATTCAAGTATTGTAGAAACACAATCAGGATAATACAAGATTTAGCTGCTTCTACATTAAGGGACTGCAGGGCATGGAATATAATATTCCGGAGAGTAAAGGAGATAGGATTACAACCAAGAATCACCTACCCAGCAAAACTGAGTATAATCCTGCAGGGGAAAAAATGGTCATTCAGTGAAATAGACAACTTTCAAGCATTCTTGATTAAAAAACCAGAGCTGAGTAGAAAATTTGATTTTCAAATACAAGACTCGAGTGGAACATGAAGAAGTAAACAGGAAAGAGAAAATCATAAGAAACTTATTATGGTTGAACTGTTTACATTCCTGCATGGAAAGATGATATTTGTAACTCATGAGACCTTTGTCAGTATTAGGGTAGTTGGAGGGGAAAAAATTATATGTACATATATATAGATATAGATAGATAGATAGAGGGCACAGAGTGAGTTGAAGATGAAGGGGTCATATCTGGAGAATAAAATTAAGGGGTGAGAGAGGATTATACTAGGAGAAGGAGAAAGGGAGAGGTAGAACGGGGTAAATTATCTCACACACACAAAAAAAAAACCAACCCAGAAAAGAAAAGGCTCTTACAGTGGAGGTGAAACTGGGGAAGGTGAGAGGGAATGAGTGAATCTTATTCTCATAGGATTTGACTTAAGGAGGGAATAACATACACACTCAATTGGGTATGGAAATCTGTCTTACCCTACAGGAAAATGGCGGGGGGGGAAGGGGACAAGAGAGTAGGTGGATGATAGAGAGGAAGGCAGATTGGGAAAGGGGGAAATCAGAAGCAAGTACTTCTGAGAAGGGTCAGAGTCAAAAGAAAGAGTAGAATAAATGGGGGGGTGGGATAGGATTAAGGGAAATAGAGTTAGTTTTTCACAGAATTTCTACTATGGAAGTGTTTTGCATAATTGCACATATATAACCTATATTTAGTTGCTTGCCTTATCAATGAGGGTGGGTAGGGAGGGAGGAAGGGAGAAAATTTGGAACTCAAAGTTTTAAAAACACATGTTTAAAAAAAATGTTTTCACATGCAACTGGGAAATAAGAAATACAGGAAATGGGGTACAGAAATCCATCCTGCCCTACAGGAAAATTGAAAGGGAAGGGGTTAGGAGAAGGGGGGGAGAGATAGAAGGGAAGGCAGACTAGGGAAAGGGGTATTCAGAATGCATGCCATCTTGGGGTGGGGGGAGGGGCGAGATGGGGAGAAAATTTGGAACTCGAAATCTTGTGGAAGCAAATGTTGAAAACAAAAAACAAAACAAATTTTTATGTTGCTCATGTCTGAAAATGTATGTCTTATTCTACATTTTGAGTCTATCATCTTTCTGTGGGATGAGTAGTGTGTTTAATTATTGTTCTTCTGGAATTGCATTGATCAGATTTGTTTTTCAAAGTTGTTTTTATTTACAACATTGTTCTATCTACTGTTTTCTTGGTTCTCTTCCTTTTGCATCAGTTCATACAAGTCTTCCCAGGTTTCTCTGAAACCATCCTTTCATCATTTGTTACATTACAATAATATTCCATTGCATTCATACACCATAACCTTGTTTAGCCATTCCCTGACTGATTGGCACCCTCTTTAGTTTCTATTTCTTTATTATAACAAAGAGAGCTACTCTAAATATTTTTGTACACATGAGCTCTATAGTTGTTAGAGACCACTCTATTCAAATTATGTATTTATTTATCTAGTTATCTATTGAACTCTTCCCTCACCCCTCTCACCCCCCAGAAAAAGGAAGAATGCAAGGTCTTTGCAGTGGGGACTTTTATATTTGTCCTTGAATTCACAGAGTTTAGTACAATGTCTTTCACATTTCTTTTTTGTGCCAGACCTATGACTTTTTCAGTGGGGAAGTCCAAGTTGTAGAAGGTTCTTCCCATGATGTAGTTTGATGACTGGTTGATAACTTATAGTCTTAGAGAGCTGCCTAGGGAACTTGGAGGTCACGTGACTTGCTCAGGGTTATGCAGCTAGTCTATGGCAAAGATAGAACCTGAACCCAGTTCTTCCTGGCGTCTCTATCCAATATGATGTGCTGTCTCTTGCCTTGTACATGGTAGACACTTGAGGGAGTGGAGTCAGAGGACTTGGGTTCAGATTCCACCTCGAAAATTTACTGCTTGTGTGACCTTTGACAAATCACTTACCTCTTCGGGCCTCAGTTTCTCCATCTATAAAATGAGAGGGTTGTACTAGAAAGTCAATGGCTAATAGGCAGTACACATTTATTAAGCACTTACCATATGCCAGACATTGTGCTGAACTCTGGGGATACAAAGAAAGGCAAAAGACAGTCCCTGCCCTCAAGGAGCTTATAATCCAATGTGGGAAGACAATACATAAAAAGAAGTTAGGGGATTCTGTGGTCCTCCATTTGATTAGGCATATGAATGGTGTATCAGATACGTGGAGAAAGGATTCATAGCCAAAGAATCTGAATAGTTCTGTTTTTTTCTTTTCTTTTCTTTTCTTTTTTTTTTTGGTGAGGCAATTGGGGTTAAGTGACTTGTCCAGGGTCACACAGCTAGTAAGTGACAGAGGTCATGGATTCATTGAAGTAAGTATAAGAATGTATTTGCTACTAGTACCAGCTCCATGAAAAACCAGTTTTATTTTTCAAGGACTAATCAGAACTTCTTAAACTGTGGGTCACAACCCCATATGAGGTCGTATAACTGAATGTGGGGATCACAAAAAATTTGGCAACAGTAGAAGGTTTCTGAACATGCAACTACTGAAAATTAATTCAAAATCAAATGCATAATGAATTTGAGGTGTTTTTGGCAGTGCTTGTCTGGGTTGCATTGCATGACTTTACTGCAGCCTTGGTTCTGAACACACATGTGCATTTTACATTTACATGCCGTCACACCATGCGATGCCAACAAATGCTGCCAGAAACATCTTAGCTTAGATTGAGATCATTGTATGTTATGAATTGCAGTGTTTTTATTGTACATACAAAGTTTTTTTCTCTTACGGAAACAATAATTTAATTATGGAAAATAAAGACTTTAAATATTTTCCTACCGTCATTCCTCAGCATGTAAGTATCAAATTAGTATATCTTTGGATTGTATCATGTTAGAATATTTGATTTTAAAAATCGCTGTTATCTCCTTCTTTTACAGAGACATAAGTGTTTAATTACAGCAAGTAAAGACAAAAGCCCTTTAATAATATTTCTCCACCATCACCGCTGTATGTGTATGTAAGTGTGAACATCATTTTTAAAAAATTAAGCACAAACATGTAATTTCATAAACAAAATCTAGTATTTGAGAAATTTTTAGCAAAATTTATTTATATTTTAGAACAAAAATATTTTTTGGTCATGGATAAGTGGCTAAATTTAGACAGACGAGGTGAAAATAAGTCTTTGCTACCAGGCTGTAGTACACCTAAATTGACAAGAAAAAGAAAATATATCGAATCATTTTTGCAATGTGAATTTACTTCTAATAATGATGATGGTGTGGAAAAATCTCTTTGCTTAATTTGTAATGAAGTTTGTCTGTGAACTAAACTAAACTAAAATGATAGCTTAATACCAAGCATGCAATGTGCTGAAATAAACCAAAGGAATATTTGAACAACTTTTAAAATATTCAAATAAAGAAAAACAGTGTTTTGAGAAATTTGTTACTATCAACAAAAAGTATTTACTTGCATCTTGTGAAACTTCTTATTTAATTGCAAAAACTAAAAAACCCTGTGTGATAGGAGAAGATCTTGTGTTACCTGCTGCTATTAAAATGTCAAAAATAGTTCATGGGAAAAAGCATGGGGATGAAATTTGTAAAATTCCTTTATTGAATGATACTGTTTCCAAAAGAATTTCTGAAATTAGTAATGACCAATTACAGCAGCTTACAACCAGGCTTAAGGGCAGCCCAAAGTTTGCAATTCACTGAGGTGAAACAACTGATATTTCTAACATGGCACAGTTGTTACTTCATATAAGATATGTTTATAAAGGAAGTGTACATGAGAAATTATTATTTTATTGCCCTTTGGAAGGACAAACAAGAGAGGAAGATATACATATATCTTAAAGTTGATGAATTTTTCATGAATGAAGGTTTACAGAGGAAAAATTACATTGGAAGTCTGTACAGATGGTGCTAGAGTAATAATAGAAGAGAATGTTGAATTTGTAGCAAAAATTAAAGCTAGTGGTGATGAGCATATTACTTTTATTCACTGCATGATTCATTGGGAGACTCTCATGGCCAAAAAATATCACCAGAGTTAGATGTGGTGCTTCGTGATACTATCAAAATCATTAACTTCATTAAAAGTCATGCCCTTAACAGTTGTTTGTTTTCAAACCTTTGGAAAGAGGTGGACTCTGATTACCAAAGCTTATTGCTACATGCAGAGGTAAGTGAAGTTTAAACAGAATATTGAAATTGAAAGATGAAGTTGTTATATTTTTGACTGAGCAGAAATCTCATTTTATTAATTTTTTTCATAATGACTTATAACTTTCAAAACTGTGTTGTTTGTCAGATATTTTTGAAAATCAATGATTTAAACATGTCTCTTCAAGGAAAAAATTGTAATGTATTTATATTAAAAGATAAAATTGAAAGTTTTACTAAAAAAGTTTAACATATGGAAGAATAAGGTGGAAAATGGTTCATTAGAAATCTTTACAGCTACAAATGATTTTATAATTAAAAATAACCTTCTAAAAGATTTAATTATAGGAGTTATAATTGATCATCTGAAGTGTCTGGAGACACAGTTTCAGAAATACTTCCCTTCAAATTTGATTCTAAAAAACTAAGTTGGGCTCATAAACCATACTCAATTGAAATAAAAATTGTCAGTCATCTGCCACTAAAAGTTCAAGAAGAATTTGCCGAGTTATCAAGCAACACAGGTTTAAAACTCGCATTTCCTAAAAAAATCATTAAATGCACTTTGGCTTGGGATTAGGATAGAATTTCCAACAATTTCTGAAATGTCCCTAACCATACTTCTGTTATTTTGTACTGTGTATTTATGAGAAGCGGCAGTCCCAGCATTGATGATTATAAAATCAAAATATTGCTCAGCTCTGAAAAAGTTGAAGATGTTCTACATCCTGCAGTATCGAATATTCCTCCAAGATTTAATTCTTTATGTAAAAATAAACAAATACATCCATCTCATTAGTATGCAAATTTGCTTTCATCTTTAATAAATGGTAAAATTATATGTATACCAAAGAATTGTTTTAAAATAAAATTTTTTTTATGATTTATTATCAGCAAATGTTTGATTTGTATGCCTGTTTTATATACTCACGGTTGTGTAAAAATTTCTCAAGTGTAAAGTAGTCATGAGTGGAAAAGGTTGAAGAAGCCTTAGACTAAATCATGTAAATCTCTTGATTTATATAGTTGTGTTTTGTATTTGTTACTGGCATCACCATCCTTCCAGTCACCCAGAATTGAAACCCTAGAATCATCTTTGACTCCTTCCTGCCTCTCATTCTCCAAATACAACGTGTCACCAAGATTTGTGGACTTTGATTCTACCTTTCACCATCTGTCAATGGATTCCCTCTTATCCTCACCCTAGAATAATCTCTCATGATCTCTCACTTGGGCTATTGCAGTAGATCTACAAATGATCTCCTTGACTCCAATCTGCACTCTACTCAATCTCTCTTTGCATGCACCTGGAGGAATCTTTCTAATGTCCTGCCGTGACGTTAGTTATTATTCCTCTACTTCAATACCGCCACCAGCTCTGCATTGCCTACCCAGGGGAGACCGGGCAGTGATGGGTTGTTGGATGAAGTTTCACAAAGGTTAACAGTCCTTCACTTTTTTCCAGCCAGTACCTGTATTGCTCTTTACAGAGAATAGAAGGGCTGATTAGGTGAGGTTAAAATGGTTTCTTCACCATAGTCACTCAACCTTTTGTCTGAGGACTCAATCAATCAACAAACATTTATTTAATACCTACTATGTGCCACAACACAGTTGCTGGTGGCACAAAGATGAAAAATGAATCCCTATTCTCAAGGAGCTTACATTCTATTGAGGAAGACAACATGTATACACACATACATGTGTGTATACATATATATATATGTGTGTGTATATATATATATATATATATATATACACACATATAGAGAAGAAATACAAAATGAATATAAGGTAGTTTGGGATTGAGGGCACTAGAATTTGGAGAAATTCAAAATACCTTCATGTAGAGCTGCATCATGAAGGCAGTGAGGGATTAAATTAAGGCAGAGGTAAAGGGGGAAAGCATTTATGTGATGGGAAATAGGCAATGCAATGAAGATGGAGATGGAATGTCATGTGTGAGGGACAGAGAAAGACAAATTGTCTCTGTCACAGACTCTGGGAAGGGGAGTAATGTATAATTAGTCCGGAAAGATAGATTGGGGCTGAGTTGTAAAGGACTTTAAAAGTCAAGCAGAAGAGCTTATTTCTTATCCTAAAGACAATAGGTTAAGAGCTTACTTATCCAGTTTACACAGGAGTTTACTGGGTAGGGACATGACATGGTTAGATTTGCGCTTAAGGAAAATCATTTCAGAAGTTGAGTCCTGGGGTTGTGAGTGTATGATAAGCTCTAAGGATTACAATGGGTTTCTGATCATCAGTTAGGTGACAGAAAACTCAGGCTTAAAGGAGAAAACAGAGTTTGACTATTAACAGAAGAGTTTAGAAGGAAAGCAGTTAACAGAAGAGTGAGAACAAAAGTGTTCAAAGGGCCAGGACTAATCTCAGAATAGGTCTCTTTTTCTTTTTTGTGTAACATGGTTGACAGGAAAAGCTTCTTAGTCATTGGTTGATAGTATTGACTGGGAAAAAGGCAGAGATTTTTTTAGTCATTGGGTAAAAAGACTGTTTAAGAACTGATGAAAACTTCACCTTTATTGGCTAAGAATGTTGACTGAGGATCATAGTAGTCTCAATGTAGGAGAGAGGCTTTGTAATAACAGTGTCTCTAGTAGCTGGAGGATGTAGAAATGGCTCTGGAGATAGTGCCTCAGCTGGGGACTCCATCTGAGGCAGAAAAAGAGGTTCAAGGAAGTAGGCTAAAAGAGTTATAGCTTTCATCTGCAGGGGAGAGGCTTATTAGTCATTGTGCTCTCTGTTACACTGTGGATATAGCTAAAAGAGCTTGTGAAAGACCTGTATCATATTCCTTGCAGGGGAGAAGGTTGCTAACTACAGCATTTCTAGTGAATTTTTGAGAGTGCTAGGCTAACAATAGGTTGATAAAGTTAATGATAAGGATAGCTGGAATTCTAAAAAAATTTTCAGTTTTGCAAAGTATTTTAGGGAAGTGAATAAATGGTTTTATAATATTATTTCATTTGATCTTCACAACAACCCTGTGGACAAAGTAGATTCTGTTACTGTCCTCATTTTAAAGTTGTTGAAACTGAGGGACATAGAAATTAAGTGACTTGCCTAGGATCACACAATTGCTAAGTGTCCAAGGCTGAATTTGAACTCAGCACTTCCTGACTGCAGGCCCAGTGCTCTATGCATTATGATGTCACTTAGCTGCCACAAGATTGCATGTATTCCTTGAGTATGTACTCCTTCATATAGTTATGCTTGTCATATGTACTACCAGATATTTTCCCATCCCACAAATGATTCCTACGCAGGTCTACTTTTCTCATTGTGTACTTTACATTGTGAGAGAGTGAACCCTAGGTTTATGAGGGAAGGGAGAATGTTCTGTTATTACATTGCTACTTAATTAGCATGCCTAATTTTTTTTAGATATGTTCTTTTTTTCAGGGCAAGGCATTTGGGGTTAAATGACTTGCCCAGGGTCACACAGATAGTGTGTCAGTTGTCTGAGGTTAGATTAGAAACTTAAGTCCTCCTGACTCTAGGGCTGGTGCTTTATCCACTGTGCCACCTAGCTTCCTCAGAATGCCTTACTTTTGAGCTAAGTGCATGACTGGTGAAGTCAAACACATTGGTGCATGAACTGTGGTTTGGAGAGGATTCTGATTCACAAAATATCCGGAAACCTGGGGTAACTAACTGGAGTCCCCAGAGAGAGGGGGACCCAAGTGCAACATGAATAAACTCTAATTTCTTGACCTCGGCATTCAAGGCTATCCATCATCTCCCTCCAATTAACCTTCCTAGCATCATCTCATTATACTTTGCTTCACATATTGAACATTGCAGAGAAATCTGAACCCCCTGTTCTTGTCTCACTCTCTCTGGTATTCATGCCTTTCCTCATTCCATTCCCTAAGACCTAATCTCAGGCTTTGGAGGTCCCTCCTTTCCTTCAAGGCCCAGTTCAGGTGCTGCCTGACCTCCCAAGATGATTGTGATGTCTCCCTCCTCTCATTTCCCGTAGTCCTCTTTTGGATCACCTTGATGTATGTCTCTACCCTTTTTTAGGTTGTGGCCCCTTGCGGGAAGATCTGTATTGGGTCTGCCCCTGCAGCCTCCGTATTCATCCAGGTCCTGTACATGGAGGTGCTTAATAAATGTTTGTGGAATGTCAGCAAGGAGCATTTTCCAGACAATCTCCTTAGTTACAAACACTCTAGTATCCCAGCATGGCCATCATCTGAGGGATATCACAAATGGGCTAGCAGAAGGGTTGTTAGGGGCATCCTGAGAGACTCCCCCTGGCAATTTTTGGCTTTACTTTTCTAGAACAAATTGCCTGCAGGCTGTTTGGTAAGATAACTATGACCAGAGAGGTCGTGCTGCCCTCTGCAGGCCAAGCTGGGAGCATCTTCAGAAGCAGTACCAGGCAGGGAAAACTTGAGTGTCTGACTTTCAGAGACTCTCAAAATTACAGAAGTGGAAAAAGCCGTGCACCTCACCCCCTTCAACCTATTCCTAAGCATGAGTCTTTTCTGAAGTATCCCTGACAAGTGACAAGTATCCCAGACTTTGCTTGAAGACTTTCAGAAATTCACAAACATGAATATCCATATGCATAGCCTTACGGAGGTAGGTGGTGTAGGAATGTCAGGACCTGTAGTTCAGGAGCCTTGAGTTAAAATCTTGCTTTAGATTCCCCTGTGTGAATTGTGTCACCCCGGGTCAGTTGTTTACCTCTTTCAGCCTCAGTTTCCTGTAAAATGACGATAATAATAGCAGCCAGTTTACGAAGTTCTTGTAAGGATCAATGAAGTGAATCAGATGAAATAACATCTATTAAGTCCTTTTTGAGCCTTAAAGCACTACCTAAATCCTATCTTACTTGGAGATAGTGTGTTTATAAGTGTTAGTTTCATCCCTCTAGAGAGGCTCAGGCCAAGATATCAAAAATTTCAGAAGAAAGGACAAGAATCTATTTCCCCTTTGCTCCCTTTCATTGCCCCCAGTCCCTGCCTCTGGCTTCCTAGCTGAACAAACCTGTTCCTTCCTCCTCATGCCAACCCTCCAAAAGAAGACAGTTATCATGGACTGTTAGAAATGGAAGAGGCTGTAGAGGTCATTTTATAGATAAGGTTTAAGCTTAGAGAGGCCCAGGGAACTATAGATCAAGGTCGTAGAGCTATTGAGCAGACTTGAATCTGGGTTCTTTCTCTCCAGGAGATAGCAGTGTCATGAAAACCCAAGGAAGAGCAGACATCTAGGAAGAGGAGGGGTAGTCAGCAATGTCAAATACTGCAGAGAGGTCAAGAAGAATAAAGACTGAGATAAGGCTATTGGTTTTGGCAAGGAAGAGGTCACTATTAATCTTGAAGAGCAATTTCAGGTGAGATGAAGCTAGAAACCAAATTGCAAGAGGTTGAAAAGGAACAGGAAGAGAAAAAGTGGAAATAATGAATATAGATTGCTTTTTCTAGTGTTGCTGCGTAAGTGAGGAGAGATATTGGAGAGGAGCTTGAGAGGCAAGTAGGATAAAATGAAACGTTTTGAAGGTTGAGGGAGATTTGGCCATGTCTGAAAGCAGTAGGGAAGGAGCTCGTGGATCAGGAGAAATGGATAATTAGATAGAGTGGATGATGAAAGGGATGAGCTCCCGGAAGAGAGGGAGGGCAGTGGGATAAAGGGCACAAGTAGAGGGCTTGGTATTTGCAAGAAAGGACACCTTTTCCTCTAATTCTGCAACAAAGATGGGGCTAATGGGGAAGTGATTTAGTTGTAGAGTTGAGGAATAGAGAGATCCTGTGACGGATTGTCTCAATTTTTTTTGGTAAAGCATTTGGTGAGGTCGTCTGGTGAACTGGAGGGGGAAATGTACAGGGCTTGAGGAGAGCAGAGGTTTGGGACAGCTATTGTGGGGCAGGACAGAGAGGAGATTAGGTGAGAGTAAAGGATGGGCTGGGAGCATTGAATTTTTTCTTTTTTTTTTTCCTTAGTAGTATTTTATTTCTTTCCCCAAATTTCACATATAGATAGTTTTCAACATTCATTTTTGTAAAATTTTGAGTTCCAATTTTTTTCCTCCATCCTTTTCCTTCTGCCTCCCCAAGAGAGCAATCTGATATAGGTTATACATGTACAATCGTGTTAAACATATTTCCACATTAGTCATGTTGTGAAAGAAGAATCAGAACAAAAGAGAAAAACCGTGAAAAAGAAAAAAACCCCAAAAAACAAAAAAGTGAAAATAGAATGCTCTGATCTGTATTCAGCCTCCATAGTTCTTTCTCTGGAAACAGCATTTTCCATCATGAGTCTTTTGGAATTGTCTTTGATCATTGTATTGCTGAGAAGAGCTAAGTCTATTATAGTTAATCATTGCACAATGTTGCTGTTGCTGTGTACAATGTTTTCCTGGTTCTATTCACTTCACTCAGCATCAGTTCATGTAGGTCTTTTTAGGTTTTTGTGAAATCTGCCTGTTCATCATTTCTTATAGCACAATGGCATTCTACTACATTCTTATACCACAACTTGTTCAGCCATTCCCTAATTGATGGATATCCCTTCAATTTCCAATTCTTTGTCACCACAGAAAGAGCTGCTATAAATATTTTTATACATATGGGTCCTTTTCCCTTCTTTTTAATCTCTTTGGGATACAGACCTAGTAGTGGTATTGCTGGATCAAAGGATATGCGCAGTTTTATTGCCCTTTGGGCATAATTCCAAATTGCTCTCCGGAATGGTTGGATCAATTCGCAACTCCACCAACAATGCATTAGTGTTCCAATTGGACCTCCTCCATCTGTGGTAGCTGCTCAAAGTACAAATGGCAAACGACAAAACAGTCCAGGACTGGGATTTGGAAAGGGATGAGTAGTAATAGGAATAGTAATAGAGGGGACAAAGGACACAAGACTAGAAGACAGTGTAAACTTGGATTGCTTAATTACCCAACTATGTGATGGTCAGCATTTTGAAAGGAAGAAAGTGAGGTCAGAGTAGCTGGAAAACAGGGAGGAGTGGAGTGATTAGGGGCTGCCCTGAGGATGAAGAATGGGAGGGGGGAGGAGAAAGATGGCTATATGGTAGAGTGATAGAGTAAAGAAAACCTGGCTTCAAAGCCTACCCTTAATACTCTCAAACCCTGTGCCCACAGGTCTATAATCTTTTTGTGCTTCAGGCAACCCTCTAATCATTTTCTATTAAGTTCTAGATGGATTATGACCTGCATGGATATTTTGAAAAAAAGTATCTTGGGCACATACGTATTGGTCCCACACTATTCCAAGCTTCTGACACTAGGATTTTAGTGTTTAAGTAAAATCCACACACCCATATACGTAATAACAACTAGCATTTCTATCACTCTTTAAGGTTTGCAAAGTGCTTTATGTATAGTATTCCTTTGATCTTTAGAACAAGCCTACGAGGTAGGTGCTATTATTCCCATTTTACAGACGAGGAAACTGAGACAGGTAGAGGTTAGTTCATTGGCCCATGACTCCATAGTTAAGGAAGTGTATGAGAAAGGATTTCAACTCAGGCTTTCCTGACTCCAAATCCAGCACTCTATTTATTATGCTATCTAGCTGTCATGCAAATACAAATACTTTCTGAAACTTACTATAATAATAATAATATCACATTCACATAGTTCTATAAATATTGCAAAATGCTTTAGATGTGATTAAGTAATGTATTTAATTTAAAATTTAAAAGAAATTCACAAATATGAGCACATATATGCATTCTTTATTTTGGTAATAAATTTACATGTTATCCTAAGGGAATGTCTAGGGAAAATATAGCTTCATCCCTAGGAAAATGCTCGGACCAAGACACACAGCATCTCAGAGCATTAAAGGCTTTATAGACCACCTGGTTCAATTGGTACCTGAACAAGAAAACAATTTCTTCTAAGAATACCTCCAAAAGACCCTAAAGTGGTCTTCTAGCTTTTCCTTGAAGATGTCCAATGATAGGACCTCCCCACACAGCTCATTTCACTTTGGGATAGCTTTAAATGTCAGTAAATTTTTTCCTTACACCATGCTTTTGACTCTTTGTAATTCCACCCTTGCTAGTTCTGCTTTGTGGGGCCAACCTGAAGACAAGTCTCTGCTGTCCTTTACATAACATGTAGTTCCCATAAAAACAGGTGGTGCAGTGAATAGAACACTGGACCTGCAATGAGAAAGACCTGAGTTCAAATTCAGTTTCAGACACTTAGTAGCTCTGGCTCTGGGCGAGTCACTTAACTTCTGTCTGCTTCAGTTTCCTTATCTGTAAAATGGGATAATAATAACCCCTACCTTCCAGGGCTTTTATAAGAATACAATATGATAATGTTTGTAAAGCATTTTGCAAATGAACATATAAACAAAATAAAATATAAATAAATCTATAAAACCAATACACAAACTAATAACCTAATATATAAATATTATAAATATGTAATATATAAATAAATAACTTTTATACGCACGGTGCTGCTAATCAATAGGCTGCATTATCCCCTTTGAACACTAGGGAGTGCCAAATGGCTGATCACTGAGGCTAGCACTTTTCACTTTCCTTTTTGGTGCCCAAAGAGTCATTAATCTTTTCTCAAGCTACCATTTCCAGATTCCTAGTCCAGGGAATAAATATCACAATATTTAAAATATAGAAATTGTTGCAATTATCTTGACCCTGGCTCCTACTCCTTGGGAGAATTCACTCTTTGTATCCATTCCTTAGGCAAACAATCTGAGGATGACTGCTGATTTCATGTTAATGAAATGCAGAAAAACTCTCTTAAGGGGGTAAAGGCAGGCATTTTAATACCTGGCTTTTCATCTTCTTTGGCCCAATCAGCCGATTGTCCTGAATCACATGGTTTAAAGGTGATACCAAGGTAGAGGAAGTGTGGTGGGACCACTGGTCATGGAATACAGGAAGATGGAAAAGTCTCCTCCTGTGAGAGAAGCTCAGTTCAGCAGAGGCAGGTTTCCACTCCCAGTTCTGTCAAGATCAGCAGCTGGGGCTTGTCCCATCGAGTTTAATTTGCCCCCTCCTGCAGTCTCCGTCTTGCACCACAGAGGCTAGATATAAGGGTGGGTGGGAAGAAAAAGTCTTCATGTTGCCGTGGAACCCTCACATAGATCTTACAGCATCGAGTGGTGTCAGGACAAGAGGCTGAGCCTGGGAGTGGGACCACACACTGGAGACTGGGTCATGGGCCTACTGCCTTGATGTGATTTTTTCTGACTGTCTCAGGAGCCCTCCGCACAGTCCAGGGGTGTCATTGCCGCCACCCTCATGTTGAGGAACCCTTTCTAACACAGAGACTGAATCTGTGAGTTCATTGATATAGAGAGCTCCAAGAGGAGGAAATTTCCTTTATCAATGTAGACCTGACTCTGCTCTGCAATTTATAGACTTAGGGACTTACCTGAGGAGCCCTGAGAGGTTTTGACTTTGTATAGGGTCACGTATCCTGCATATATCAGAGACTGGATCTGAACCTCAGGTCCTCCTGACTCCAAGACTAGCTTTCTCTTCACTATGCCACACTGCTTCTTGTAATTTTTGCTGCTTTTTATTTGGTTTCTTTAGTGGTGTTATTTCATTCTATACTTTATTTAAAATTGTATGTTACTAATCTCACATTTTGTTTGAATGACTAGTTTTATACAATTGTATTCTAGCCATATAGGACTAGGACCTCTTTTCCAAACTCTATCTGCTATCTCCTGCCTCTGGGCATTTGGGTCATCTGTCCCCCAAGCCTGGAATGCCTTATCTCTTTATTGCAAGCTTGTCAAAAGCCTTTTCCCCATCAAGGTTCAGTTTAGGTATCACCCCTGGATTCTCCTAGCTATAAGTTCTTTTCTGCCTAAATTTTTCTGGATCTCTTTGTATTTCAACCTTGCCATCATCATAAACTACCCAGAATTATGTATATTTGTGTTTATGTTATAACTTGTAAGCTCCATGAGGGCAGGGATTGTATCTCTATCTTTGTAGTTGTTTAATTAATAAGCCCATATCAAAAGCCTGTTATGTGTCAGGTGCAGTCCTTGGTGCTGGAGATACTGAAAACAAAAAGGAGACCTCCCTATACTCAAGGAGCTCATATTTCACTGGGGGAGGCAACGAATTCACAGATGAGTTATATGAACACATGTAGACATTTCCCAGAGTAAATTCTTAGTGGGGTCATATAAGTCAAATAGAATTTGACTTCAAGCATCCCTTTAATGCAGGGGTACTTAACCTGTTTTGTGCCACATTCGTCATTGGCAGTCTGATGGAGTCTATGGAACCTTTTTCAGAATAATGTATTTGAATTCATAAATTATACCAAATGATAAAAGAAATCAATTATGTTGAAAAAGTTCTCAAAAGCTGAAAAAATATCAAGTTTATGGATTACAGGTTAAGAACTATTGCTTTAGGGTCATCCATCAAAATCAGACCTGGTCCAGATAAGGCTGGAACTTGTGTGCCCTTAACCCCGGGATACATGTGATTCCTATTTCCATTTTCAAATACATCCTTCTGCTCCAAACAGGAAAGCCCAGGCCAGCTGTTCATCACTTGGCAACGCAAAATTCCCTCAATATCATTTCTAAGATCCTGATTGCTCCTCCTACATTTTTTGCTCCAGTTCATATTTTAACTGCACGAATCCCTTGTGTTTCAGGTGGGTTTCTGATGAACAACATGTTGTTATATTCTGCTTTCTAATTTATTCTGCTATCCTCCTCAGTTTTATGTATGAGTTAATTTACATTTATGAATGTTAATTGTGTGTAATTATCTCTATCCCATTTTCTTATACTTTTTCCTCTCTGTCTCCTCCCCCTGCCTTCACTAATAGGAACAGGGTGGTGAAAACAGAATATGCTCAGCATTGGTGCTCCATGACTGATGCACTATGCTTCCACCCAGCCTGCCATTTTCTCTTCTTTCTTCTCAGAACCTAATCATAGATTTTTACCTTCCCTTTTTTTCTTTAAAAGTCTCTTTTCAAAATCTCCACTTTCACTTTAGAGTTTGTTTTATTTAAAACATCCTCCACTGAATCTAGCGTCCCTCTTGTTTGATAGAAGCTGTGTGAGCCTGGGTAAGTCTATTAATCTCGGTCGGCTTCAGTTCCTCAACTTTAAAATGGGAATAATACTGGTTGCGTAACCTTGGAAAAATCACTTACCATCTTAAAATCCCCAGAAAACTCTCTAGCAGAATGTTTCAGAAAAAGCGCAATGTGTATTAATAGAGGACGTCTATCAACAGGAACTCATGCCCTAATGGAATCACACATCCAATTTTAAAAATGACATAGCACATAATTGGTATTATTGTTGGAGGGTTTTGTGGTAGGAGAAGCTTATATAGAGTTAAAAGACATTGGTGCAAATCCTGCTCTGCCACTTCCTGGTTGTACATATTTGTGTAATTCACTGAACTACTCAGGGCCTGGGTTTTTGCATTTGAAAAATGAAGTGATTAATGCTTGCACTACTGACCTCACAAGGTTCTCATGAGAATTGAAGAAAACAATGTCTGTAAAGAGCTTGGTAAACCGTAAAGTGCTAAGGGGAGTCACAGGATTACATGTCTAGAGCTGGATAGAAAATTGGAAGTCATTGAGGCCAACTTGACAGATGAGAAACTGAAGCCCTAATTAGGGCAAGTGACTTGACCAAGGTTACATAAGTAGTAATCAGCAGAACTTGGATTTGAAACCAGATCTTCTGACTCCAGGTCCAGATACCTTCCCAGGATACCAAGCCGTGTCCCTATGCACACTGCTGGCCTCACAGGAAACTTGTGATGGTCAAAGGAGATGGTACACCCCAATTGCATTTTACACTACAAAATGCTATAATTATGGCTGTGTATGAGTTGAACAACTATATAAAGGTCTGATAATGGGGTAGCTCTTCTCATTATTACCTCCAAACTGAACCTCAGTATAGAAATTGGAATGAAGTAGAATTCCAGCTTGTCCAGAATGCTCTGCACGGTTTGGGGGTTTGATGCACCCAGTGCCATTTTATCCTCAAATGGGAACACTTGGAAGACCTCACCATCCAAATGGAATCCTTCTAGATCCCCACCATGACAGTGCTAAAAACTATTCATAAGCATGTGTCTCCTTGATAACAATGATAATAATGATCAGAAGATTGATTCAAAATGAGCTCCCTCCGGAATCTAGGTCACTCTTGTCCTTGCACCATGCATGTTCCATCTGTGTGAAACCAATAGGCAGGAATTAAATAAGAGAACTGCTGAATTAGGCACAGAGATAAGTTTTTTAAAAATTTAAACCTGCTCATAAGTTCATGGCAAGTTCAAAAGTGTTCACCAGAGTCCATGTCTCCTACAAGCAAAGAAAGAAGTTAATCTCAATTTGGGTGAGTTCATAGTTCAGGCAGTATCCCAGTTTTAGCTGCTGTTCATTGGGTGGATGGCCTTGTGTAAATCCCTTCATATCTCTGTGTCAAATTTCCTAGTCTTTAAACTGAGTGGGGAGGATTTGTTAGGCAGAATGGGGATATCGGAGGGTCACAGTGGTTCACTGTTCGACGACTAGGTCTTCTAGTCCAAAACTCTCAGTAACCATGGAAGGAAACTGAGTTCTAGTTCTGACCTTGGTCAGAATGGCAACGGTGGAAGATCCGGACGGTATTTCTGCTATGATTCTCACATCACTTAACCACCATTTGGTTCGCTTTCCACATCTGTAAAATGGGGATAAAAATGGCATCTACTTACTTGGTTCGTTGTGAGGATTAAATGAGATAATATTTATAAAGCTTTTAGCATAGTGCTTGGGACATAAATAATAAATGTTGTTGTTGTTACATACATCAAGGGTTCTGTGATTGTATCAATGAAAGAACTCCTTCTAACAATGGAAAAGTTAATCCAGTCATACCTTAGCAGGATAGGGAGCTCTTGTGTAAGTACTCCTAAAAATCCTCCACAGGGGCAGGATGCATGGATGCGCTGGTAAATGTTTAACAGCCAGCTTCCCAGAAAAAAAAAATATATCTGTTACACATTTAAGTTGAATCTTCACTGTTAACATTTTCTTCATCAGTTTTTTAGGTCTAGAAATACAACAATAAATCAAGCCCTGATTTGTGGTATTTGTCAGATGTCCAAGGTGTAAATGGTCACACTTAGAGTTTAACAATCAGCTCTCTTGAGATGGACTGAGCTGTCTCTAGCACACTCCTGGGCAAGAATCTTATTTCTTTATCTTTTTATTTTCTTTCTGAAACTCTTAGAAGCTCCTTTGTTCCAACAGAGCAAGAAGCTTTGGTGGGATATCACCTATAGAGAAATTGTGCAAGTGATGGACTTTCTGTGAATGGAGGAGTGGGTGATAAGTGAATGATGACTAGCCGAGACCCTACCCAGGTGTGTACAGTTCTCTTGAAGTCTTCTTCATGTGCTGGACACTGATGGCACATTAGGTTATCTTTGAAACTTTAAAGATTTGTGGGCAAGTCAAACATGGGGTAAGGCATACATTCTGATGTGATGCTCAGAGTCTCCTACCTGACGTGGAAGCAGAGGTCAGTATGAACAGAGAGAGGCGTTCCATATCAAACAAAAGGGGGAGACTAGAAAGAATAAAAGTATCTGTGGCTACAGGCCACAAATGAAAACATGAGATCTGTGGTTGTTCACCAAGGTAGAATGGGGCAGGTAATCCATGGAAGTGTGTGAGAGAGACGGATTCATGACCTGCATGAGGTATCATTAGTAGATGAGGGCATATAGCAAGGATGGTCAGAGGGTGAGGATCATCAAGGATTGATACTAAAAAAGACACCAGTATGAAAGATCAGGGTAAGAAGGACTAAAGCTCAGAAGACATTCAAGGATGTAAAAATGTTGGGGACACCAAAGGTCCCAGCAAGAAGAAGAAGAAAGGGATAGATAGTGGGGAGGGCCCCTAAGGCAAGTGGGTCCCTACTCAAAGAGGACAGAATGAAGGCAGGGTATGTCAATGCCCATTTCGTTGCCAACTTTTTTCTCAAGAAGAATTCTTTTTTAGACAATTGAGGTTAAGTGACTTGCCCAGGGTCACACAGCTAAGAAGAAAGTGTTTCAAGGTGGAGAAAGAATAAGCATGGTTAAGAAGTCAATTCAGCCCAATGCAGCTTAGGACGTAAGAAGATAGGAGCTAACCTCTTCAATGTGAGGTGAAACCTACAAGATCTTAGGATATGGATTCTACAGCCACCTCCTTTCAAGTTGAATTTGGATATTTGTTCTCTCCTTAGCTCAACACACACCCATAGGTCAACAGAAATTTGATTGTTGACAGACTGTGATTGCCTACAAAATGAACCAGACAAAGTACTTGCCAGTCAAGAGGGCCAGGTCAGAGGCAGGAACCGATTCCAAAGCAGCAAATTTGTACACATTTCCTTAATAACCTCTTGGTTGCTAAACTAATCAAAGTTAATGGAAAACTAATTTTGTTTACCTGCAAGAACTATCTGTTTATTGGCTGGACATTCCCACTCCTTGCTAATGATTATAAAAGTATGGCAACTGAGCTGGTACCTCTGAGAGCTGTAGGACCATTTCTCAGGGCAATGAATCCTTGGGAACTCACCACGACTGCCCTCCTGGCTTGTGTCATTTTCCTGATCTTTTGGTGTCAATGGAGCCAAGGATTCAAAAGGGGGAAGCTCCCACCAGGTCCCACTCCTCTTCCCTTTATTGGCAACATCCTGCAATTGGATATGAAGAATATCCTTGCATCATTCTCACAGGTAAAGTGATGGATTTGGGTTTTGGGTCCTGGCTGCTTGGGTTTTGGGTCCTGGCTGCTTGGGTTTTGGAGAGGGGCACATGAAGGTTTCAAATGAATAATTGAATCAGCGCTCATGGTGATTTTGAGCACTAGGTCATGGAAGGTGAGTTAAAGGCTCTAAGAGTCATATCTCCATTAGCAATGATGTCAGGCATGCATTGATTGTTTTGTCAAAACTTTGGTAGCAGCAGAAGAAATTCAGCAACAGGACAAAATCTTTCCTATGTGTAATGCATCCCACAGGTTCTGGGCATACAAAATCAAAAATAAACCATTCAATTAATGAGAACTTCTTCAGGACCTACCACGTGCCAGGTACTGTGTCAGACACAGGAGAGAAACATGGTGAATGAAATAATCTCTCCTTGAAGGGAAATGGTTCTGTCCTCCAAGAGCTTATGTTCTACTGCAGAGATACAACAAATTCATAGACAAATAAATAGAATGCAATTAGAGGACACAGAGAGGATTTATAATTGGGGAACCCCAAACAATTTCAAGTAGGTGAGAACACCTGAGCTAGACCTTGAAGGAAGTAACAGATTCTGGTTGGGAGTGAGGGGAGAAAGAATTCCAGGCATGGGAGGCGGTCTGGGCAAAGGCAAGGAGTTAGGCGCTAATATAGCTAGGAGAGCAGTTTGGCAAGAATGTGAAGTTTGGGGGGAGGGGTAATACAAAATCAATCTGGACAATTAGGTTGGAGCCAGCTGTGGAGGCATTTAAATACCTTGTTAGGGAGGCAGTAGGGAGCCCCTACAGACTTTGGAGTAGAGGAATGATGTGATCAGAACTGGGCTACAAGAGTGTTAGGTTATTTGTGTGACTTATTCATTGCAAAGGAAAAATAGTAGAAGTAGGGGATTGAACTTGAAGGCCATTGAAATAATGGATAAAAATATAATTTCTTAAGTATCTACTAGGTGCTCAGTATTGTGGAGATAATACAGAGTGAGAAGTTTCAGCTGCATGTCAGTCTGAAAGTCCTTGTGCTCCTTAGGGCAAATTAACAAGTCTGATGGTAACAGGGCACGTTTAATGTCAGTTCCATCGATAAAAATCATATATTTTCTGATACTGAACCATTAGATAGTGCCCAGGTCTTTGGTGATGAGACTTTTCTAGTCTTCAGTAGCTGTGGCTTCTGCATTGACAGAAGCAGTTGCCAGGAGGTTCCTTCCAGGGCTGATGTTGGGGGAGGCTGGATGGAAGTAGGAACAGCGATCTTCAGGACTGGACTCCCACTCCAGGAATCGTGGGCTTACATTTCCTGTTTAGTAATTTTTACTATTTTTACTAGTAATGTTTAGTAAAAGTTGTTTAGAAATTAGTATTGGTAATGGTGAGGATGGTGTGTCTCTTCTCCACAGTGATTGCTCCTCATTGAAAGAATGACTATTTGGCTTGGGTTCAAAGCAGAGTCAATAATTTAGGGGCAAGGGTCATTGACATGAAAGGGTCCATCACCAAAGCTCTTGAGTATTAGTTCTAGGCTATCTCCATCAGTTTCTAAGAGAACTTGGTGTTGGTTTTACTTGTCTGTCATATTCCACCTTCCCTTTCCCTCAGAGTGACTTCCTTTGTTAGCTAGTTTGGGTTCCTATCTCACTAACCTATTGGAATAGTCTAAACCAGAGGGGATGAGGGTCTTAATCAGATCAGTGGACAAGTGAAGAGACAAGCCAGAATAGGTGTGGGAGACATGAAGACAGAATCTACCAGACCTGACCATAATCAAAATGATATGTGTCATAAGTAAGAATGAAAAGTCAAACCTGAATCTGTGTCAGGGTGAATGGAAGTGCCTTCTAGTGAAGTCCACCTCTTTGATGCCTTCAAAAGAAATGGGCAAGTTTGGAGGAAGGAGTAGTTTTAAGGGAAAACAAATTAGTTGCATGATGGACATGTTAAATTTGGAACATCAACAGGACCTCCAGGTTGAGAAATCAAGCAGTTGGCCACATGAACCTGGCCTTCAGATGTGATAAATTCTAGTCATATAGCTATGGGAGCCTTCTGCTTAGAAATGATCATTGAAATCATGGGTGCTGAGGTCACCTAGGTAGAGAGTGTAATGGCAGGTCATAGGATCTGCAAGGGAGTGGAAATAAAAAAGAGGTCAGAAAAGAGCCTTAGTGGGTAGGAGATGTCTGATGATCCAGCCATGTGGATTGAGAATAAGCAGCCAGAAGTGTAGCAGAGAACCAGAAGAGCCCAGGATCATGGAAATCAAGAAGTGAAAGGTCTCCAGATATTTCTTGATTGCCCAAGTTCCTACTTCCTCCTCTGTCTATTTTTTTTTGTAGAATTTTGAGTATTTTATTATTTCTTGATGTCTTAGGGAGCCATTAGCTTCAAATCATTCCAAAACCAAATTTCCAAAAGAGAAAAAAATAGTATGTAAAATTAAAGGGCAATGAGCTTCATGTCAATTTTTGGCAAATTTTAATACCAGATTAACAAAAAGATGTTTGGTAAACATCAAGGAAGGGGCACAATGATTCCAAAGAGCCACCCTATCTGCATCCAGAACAGACAATGCCAATTGTCCTTTGACAGAATTATGCATGTGATACCTCTTCAACTGCACAATTAAATGGAATATGGAACGTGGGAGTTTCTTTTGCACTTGGATGAAGGACAGAAGCAGTGTTTGCTACTGGAAGCATAGTTTGAGCTAAAAAAATCTCCATTGCAGATTTGTGTGGTAAGGGAGATCTCGCTGCTTCTTCGTTTTTTGGGTTTTTCTTTTTTTGGTTTGTTTTTTTTTCTTTTGACTTCACAAGAGGTGTATAAAGTTGCTTGATATTTCTTGTATTTCAAATGATGTTATTTGTCATTTAATTGAGTTTGCTGTGGTATAAGTTTCATATAAGCACTGTTTTGCCTTGGAATTTTAGGTTAAGAAACATTTTCAAGGATATAACAAAAGCTAAGTCTTGGCAGCCTAGAGCAAGAGTCAGCAAACTTTTTACATGAGGGACCAGACAGTAATCATTTTAGGCTTTGCAGGTCAAAAGGAAAAATCAAGGATGTTATGTAGGTATGTATGTAACAAGAAAAAAAATTCCACAAATCTTTAGTGATGAAATTCAAAATATAATAATGCTAATTAAGTACGATTTATTTTGTGACAGCAGAGAAGAGCCCAGAAAAAGGACATAGGCAAATAGGCAGTTTTATTACTATCACATTAAATTGAAAATTCTCATCCAAACCACCCATTTGTACATAACAGAAGGTCACAGTTTCATATACTATTTTCATGTCTGTTCTTTGCTTCTTTGTGTCCCATGCTGTGGACCTACTCCAGCAACCCCCACTTGCCTTAGCAGGCTGGATCTCCAGGGCTTGGGTACCTTTTACTCCCACACATTCTAGCTGTAGTCCTGAGGAGTTGAAGTGAGCTTTTCTAATACTAATGACTCACTATTCAAGTGAGTCTGGTGTGTAATATCAATAGTTAGCCAGACTTTATTTGCTTTTGGGAAAGGGTAATATAATAAAAATTGTTGATATGAAATATCCCCCGAGAAATCTGTGTCATATTTGCCTACAAATACATATATGAACTATTCAGGTGGATATGGGCTCAAGAATACACTTCTGGCAAAGAGGAAACTCACATGCTTAAAAGCCTTTTTATGGAGTCTTTAAGGTTTTCTGCTCAAGTGTTGTGCAGTTTTTCTGCCAGGCTCCTTGCAGAGCCTTGAAGCTGATTTTCTTTATCGTGTCATGTCCTTAAATCAGCAGGTAGATACGGCCTTCAGTTATTCCAATAATACTGCTAGGATGCTTATGGGAAGTCCCAATATCTTTTGTATCTTTAGAAATTCAGGAGATCCTCATCGGACCAATGGCGGGGAGAGGGAAGGAAACTATAACCAAGACTTAGGGGAGACCAGGTTTTTATCTTCTTCCCCCTTTTTTGGGGGGGGGGTCTAGGCAATGGGGTTAAGTGAGTTGCCCGTGGTCACACAGCTAGTAAGTGCTATGTGTCTGAGGCCCGATTTGAATTCAGGTCCTCCTGAATCTAGGGCTGGTGCTCTATCCACTGTGCCTCCTAGCTGCCCTCCTCTTCCCCCTCTTAACTCTAAGGAAATACTTCTCAAGGGCTTGGATGAAAGTCTTTCATGATTAAACTGCCAGATGTTCAAATTGTCAGGTTCTTAATTGACTTCCAGTTTTATAGAAAACCTCCAGGGTTTTGCAATAAGATGTTTGAAAGAAGTGAAAGCATTGGGTGTTGTTGAATTTTTTATCTGACTCATTAAATGCTGAGGAAGGCTGTGTGGTACAGTGGATGGAATACTGGCTCTAGTGTCAGAAGGCCTCTGTACTTTGCTACTTTTGGGACTTTGGGTTCATGTCTTTACATCTCTTGGCCCTGGTTTCTTCATCTGTGAAAGAAGATGGCTTCCAAGGCTCTTCTCTATTTAGATCTATGTTCCTATAATTCAGGCTACTCATGCCTCCAGTTTCTCCTCCATCTTTTTTGCTAATAATTGCCACTAGGATTCCTCTACCCCATTTGTCCCTACATAAAGGGGATGTAATTTTGAGTCTTCGAGTCTATTTTCAGTAACTTTTCCTACTGTTAATGGGTCCACATAGGAAAAAGCAATGCTGATTCATCATTTCATTATTTCCCCTTCAACGACCCACCCTTCCATAACTATTACCACATCTTCCCTATTCTCCTGGGTCTTCTCTGCAGGGTCAACCAATCTTTTTCAGGGCTAGATGTTAGTTTAGTTTTTCTAGATAAAAGGATTTGGTTTTTAAAAAGGTATAGGTATTTTAGCGTTTCTGACTCTATTTTCTCTATACTTAATTCCAGATGCAGCATCACATTGTTATATGGGAGACCCGTTCTTTCTATCATCTCCCTCTGCAAGCACACAAATTTACTTTAATATGAGATTCTAAACTTTCAAGCTAACCTTTTCACTGTGGATCTTAGGAGTTCTTTATTGATCTGTAGACCTGTGAAGGAAGAAATTTTATCTACTCTGGCCTCCCTCAAATTTCTCCCCTGGTACTAGAGAGGGTATAAAGAATATTGGAGTCATTTCTTCAGTACTCATGCTACTCCCTTCCTCTCAGATATAGATAATCTGGACTCCAAAGCAAACTTACAGAAATACACTAGCCAACTGTAACACGTAGTTCTTCTCCTATTTGTTCAGTTTGCTTCTTTATTCTGGGGTCCTAAAATTCAATTAAGGCACTTTCTTAACTGAAAGTTCTCTGACCCTGGTACCCTACTCTAACCCTAACTTTCCCTCCTTCATGCTACATAATATTTGCCCTCCTCCTTTCTCTGTTTTGATTTAAACATTCTGACTGCCACCCCACAATTCTTGGTTTTAGTATATCTTTAATGAGAGAGAGAGAGAGAGAGAGAGAGAGAGAGAGAGAGAGAGAGAGAGAGGGAGAGAGAGAGAGAGGGAGAGATTAGAGAAATCCAGAGGGAAGAGAGTATATGGGAGAAGAGGGTAGTCAACAGTGTCAAATGCTGTAAAGAGGTCTACAAGAATATGGATTGGGAGAAGGCCATCAGCTTTGGTTCTTCAGAGATCATTAGGAACTTTAGAGAGATCAGTTGGAGTTGAGTGTTGATGACTCAAAAATACTGCAAATATTTCAGAAATGAGAGGAGAGACAAAAAGAGTAGACAGCTTTTGTTAGGAGATGACAATCCCCTCTGCACCCTCTGTGGCTTTTTTCCATGTCCTCCCATAAATCTTGCATGGGTCATGTACCCAACATCGACCCTAGACCCTTTTTACAATCTCCTTACACTGGATAGGTGCCAGTGGAACACAGAGGGAAACTCTGCCTGAGAAATATACTGTGCCATATAATGACAGGGATTCCTGAGGAGCATACTAAAGGGAATGAGAATACTACCTTGTTGTCTCACAGCTTATGCCTTTGTGTACCCAGAATTCATTTACAACATATTGTCCAATGCATGCAGAGGTACACATATATAGCACATCATGAGGTGGTTGTGGGGGTAAATTCCAACTTTCTAAAGTTTCACAATGAACCTCTTCTTATTTCTTGGCATTCTTTTCACAGCTGGCTGAAAAATATGGCCCCATCTATACTCTTTATTTTGGAACTGAACGTGTTGTGGTGCTCTATGGCTATGACATTCTGAAGGAAGCTCTAATTGATCAAGGTGATGGTTTCATGGAGAGAGGAATTATACCGATATTTGAAGATTCATTCAAAGGATGAGGTAAATTTAGTTTATTCAAAAAAGTCACTGGAAAGAAAAATGGTACAGCAGAGTATATCCAGTAGAATGTACCTGCCCGCCTTCACCCGTGTGGCATAGTTACTGGTTTCATTTTTATTGGCCTTTTGTCAGCACTTAGGACAAGACCTTCATGTGGTAGGTACCTGATACCTACCATGCTGCATTGCATTTTGGTTTGAATTAAATAAAATTAAATTTGATCAATGAATTAAGCCAAAACTCCAGGGTCCCCATGCACACTGTACCCTCCAGCACCTCCAGTATTATAATGACCAATGTCCTTTTCTTCTCTTTTGTCCAGGAATTGCTTTCAGTCATGGAGAGACGTGGAAACAAATCCAAAGATTTTCCCTCATGACCCTAAGGAACTTTGGGATGGGAAAGAGAAGCATTGAAGAGAGAGTTCAAGAAGAAGCCCAATGCCTGGTGGAGAAGCTCAGGAAAACAAAGGGTTGGTTTTCAATTCTGTCCTCCTGGGCACGTGGGGTCCAGCTGCTCACCCATCCCCTGTCCTAAATACTGCTTGCTTTGGGAGTCATTCTAAAGTCTGCCTTGGTCCACTGACCAGGTAATCCCTGTGCTGGGTCAGGGAACTCCCTTCTGTCTTCTCATACTCAGGTGTTGTAAGCCTATCTAGTTTCCTTTCAAGGGGAAAAGGAAATTGTCCAGGAGAAAAACATTCATTGGCCTTTGAGGACTTATATCCTTATATCCAGGTATAGGCAGAAGAGCTGTCCAGTTCCTATGTGATTGGAAACATTTCAGTTAGAGCTGTTTTTTCCTCCTTTGGTAACTTTTTCTACATTAGGTCAGCCCACTGATCCCACCTTCATCCTTGGCTGTGCCCCGTGCAATGTGATCTGCTCTATCCTCTTCCATAATCGATTCGAGTACAATGATGAGAAATTTCTAAATCTCATGAACTTGTTAAAAGAAAATTTTCAGGTGCTCAGCTCACCGTGGGCACAGGTAAGGCTAGAGCTGTTTTCTTATTCTGTGGTTGTTTGCCTAGTTTCAGCAACAGGATCAATGTACCATAGGCTTTCACCTTTTAGCAAGGTTCCCAACACGCATAAGGATGCACATACACACACACACACACACACACACACTCACATGCTCACACTCACATACACATTCATATATCATGTACCTGGATATCCCAAGTGTTTGTAGATGTGCCGAGTAAAGTAGTTATTAGTAGAGAGTCTGTCCGGGGCATTCTGGAGGGATTAGGGAGGACAGCTGGCCAAAGCTAAGTCAGCAAGCCACTTAGGCCAATAATCTACACTGATTGTGGAAATGCTATGACCTAGCCTTTACAGTGGATGGACACGTAGGATCAAAGTCTTCATTTACTGAAGTCAGAACTAAGGATGCTGACTACACCGACTTTCTTTTCTTTTACCTTTCTTCTGTTTCACTTACCATCCGGGATACATATTCTAGCTAAACACCTCTCTGGTAGAATAAAAGATTTTTGAGGATGAGGACTGCTTTATTGTTGTCTATATTACTGTAGCCTAGCCCAAGACTTGGTTCGTAGTGAGTTCTGAACAAATGCTTGATGGATTTTATTAACGTAATGTGAATTGAATTGATTCAATACCTTGGAGTTTTTTTTTTTGATATTGATTTTTCCAAGGTAAGTAGATTTCCATTAACTCAAATTTTAGTTTCTTTTGAACAAGGACATAATATTCTGCTTTGTAGTCCCCCCAGTATGTAGCACAACACTGTGTGAATTAGTTTTGAGATATTGGCCAATTTAGGCTTAGATTTGAGAGGACTTATGAAACTCTTGGGCTTTTTTCAGAGTATCGCACTACTCTTTAAGTGCCCAGGCATGCTATTCCTCTGACTGCTCCTTTGATTGAGAGATTACAAAATCATAGAATTTAGGGAAAGAAAGGAATTTAATGAATAGAGGGATAGACCTGGAGTGAGGAAGAATGAATCTGAAATCTCCCTTAGACACTTAATACTTGTAGGATCTTTGGAAAGTCACTTTACCTCTATTATCCTCAGTTTCCTTGTCCATAAAATGGGCATAATAAAACACCAAAGATTTTGTAAGGCTCAAATGAGCTAATATATTTAAAGCACTTTGGGCACATTTACAGTTCTACATAAATGCTAGGTATTGCTGCTATTATTGTTATTATCATTACAGCAGAGAGGAGGAAACTGAGGTAGAGAGAAATGACATGATTTATCTGAGGTCACCATGTATGTCAGAGATCATGCATGCTCACCCAGG
Source organism: Vombatus ursinus (assembly GCF_900497805.2). Taxonomy (NCBI): domain Eukaryota; kingdom Metazoa; phylum Chordata; class Mammalia; order Diprotodontia; family Vombatidae; genus Vombatus; species Vombatus ursinus. The sequence goes on along the minus strand of NW_020954625.1, from coordinate 163,719 downwards.
TCTTCTGACTCTAAATCCGATCATCTTTCTACTTAATTATTCTCTGCTGAAGAATAGATAACCTCATCTTCCCAAAACAGACATGAACTAAATTAGCAAGAAACATGAATCTTTAACATCTCTGCGTCCTTTAGTTGATACTTTGAACATTAACATCACAGTCAGCACAAACATCCTCGCTCTTGGGCAAGGAGAATGAGTGGTAATCGATTCATAGGTGGCTTAGTTTCCGTCTTCAATATTATAGGAGTCAGAGATGATCCTGTTCTTCACTCACTACCCTATCCCTTTTTGTCTGGTAACCATCAATGCCACCAAGAGAATGGAAGCACCTCAGTTTGAGGCTGTAGAGATAAGCAAGCTAAGCTTTTCCAAGAGGTAGAAAACAGCATCGTGTCTGTCTGGCATTGCAAGCCCTCCAAATCTGGCATCACCTTAACTCTTCAGCTTGATCTACATACTACTCCCCTTCTTGTGCTTTATGACTGAGGCACATGGACCATTCTCTGTCCCACACTAAACCCTGTGCATCTTTGACATTGTGGCTTGGGTTTCCTGTCCCCTATTCCTTGAGTGTTCTTCAGGTCCCCTTTTTACCTGTTGAGTTTCTACCCACTCATTAAAGTCAAACTTGAGTCCCACCAGCTTCATGAAGCCTACCTTGTTCCCTGAAATCAGCAATGATCTTATGCTTCAGGATCTCCCATAGGATTTTATATGCATCCTTCTGATGCACCAATCATGTCTTATTTATTTAAGAGTCATTGATGTGCATTTATCTTATTCTCCTTCTAGAATATGAACTCTATGTGAGCAGGGATTGTATCTTTTAGACTCTTTATGTCTCTCTGAACACCTAATAATTTGCTCTACATTGATTAAGTACTTTATAAGTATTCACTGAATTGACCTAAATGGATTGGTAATTGGTTAGCACAAACTCATTTAGTTGAACTTATAGTGAAAAAGCTCATTATACAGCATACCTTCTGACTCCTCTGTCCTTAAACACACACAAAAGAGTAAGAGCACACTCTAGCTTCTCTTGGAAGCCTTTCCACACTGGTAAGAGCTTCCATATCCTTTGACTGTCCAGGATCACTTCCATATTGGTACTAAGCACAATAGAGGACTTAAGTAGAGGAAATATTAATGACTACTTGAACCCAAAACTGGTCTTTCAGTTATTAACTTTAACAAAGTCATCAATATTTCTGTATGTTACCAACAATAGTAAACAGTAAGTGATAGAAAAATTCCATTAAAATTATTGAACATATAAAACATTTGGGAATCGACCTAGCACAACACACACAGGAACTGTTTGAATACAACAACTACAAAGCTCCCTTTATGGAAATGAAGACTGACCAAAATAATTAAAGGAATCTTAATTGGTCGTAGGAAGACTGAACTAATCTAAAATGGCAATTCCACTGCAATTCATTTACTTATGTAATGCCGTAGAAATCTAAGGATTACTTGATAGTGCTAGAAAAAAATGATAATTAAATTGATCTGGAGATATTAATGTCAAGAACCTCAAGGGAAATTATGACAAAGTGGAAAAGAAGAGAGCCTAGGAGTACCAGATCTTCAAATGATTTGTTATTAATTTTGAAATAGGTAGATCAGTTAAAGAAATGAAGTATACTAAAATTAAAAACAGGCTAACCCGATAGCCTAATGCTTGATGTACCAAAAAACAACTCACAAAGAAACCCACCAGCTACTGTGGTAGGAACTCACTATTTGTCAAAAAAAAAAAAGCACTGGAAAAACTAAGAAATATTCTGGCAAAAAAAATGGTAAAACCAACACCTCATACCTAATGAAGATTGGCTTCAAATTTACACATGACAGATATAAAGGATCACATTACATACAGCTTAGAGATACAAGGAGGAGATTGCCCTTCAGATCTGCAAATAGGGAAAGAATTCATGAAAAAACATATTTAGAGAATCACAGAAGATAAAAGGAGCAATTTTGATATATAAAGTTGAAAATTGTTGGTACAAACAAATTAAATGCTGCCACAATTAGAAGCGGAAGAGTTACCTAGTGGGAAATGTTTGCATCCATTTTCTCTGATAAAAATATTAATGACAAAATTTATAAGGAGTTGATTCAGATTTATTAGAGCTATTCACCAAGTGATAAATGGTTAATGTTATGAACAAATATTTCTTAAAGGAAAATATCAAAGCTACAAACAGCCATATGAAAAATTATTGCAAATCACTACTAATTAGAAAAATGAAAACTAAATCTCACTCTCATTTGGCAAAGATGATAAAATAAGAAAATGACACGTATTGGTGGAGTTGCAGAAAAATTGGCATATTAACATGATGTTGGCGGAGTACTTCTGGAAAACCATTTGGAACTGTGCTTCAAAAGCCAGGAAACTGCATACCCTTCCAATCAGCAGTTCATTTCTTATTTTTAGTCCCTATATACATCAGAGAAAATGAAAAGGAGAAAGAAAGGCATAAATGGAGAGAAATAAGATGGAGACAAAGACACAGATAGTAATCATAACTGTGAATGGAAATGGAATGAACTTTCCCCTAAAATGGAAGTGGACAGCAGAATGGATTAAAAACCCAAATCCTACAATATGTTGTTTACAGGAAACACATTTGAAACAGAGGGACACACTCAGGGTAAAGGTAAAAGGCTGGAGTAGAATATATTATGCCTCAAGTGAAGTAAAAAAAGCAGAGGTAGCAATCCTGATCTCAGAGAAAGCAAAAGCAAAAATAGATCTTATCAAAAGAGAGAAGGAAGGAAACTACATCCTGCTAAAAGGCACCATAGACAATGATGCGATATCATTACTAAACATATATACACCAAGTAGTTTAGCATCCAGATTCTTAGAGGAGAATTCAGGGAGTTACAGGAAGAAATAGACAACAAAACTATACTAGTGGGGGACCTCAACCTCCCCCTCTCTGAACTAGATAAATCTAACCACAAAATAAACAAGAAAGAAGTTAAGGTGGTGAATAGAACATTAGAAAAGTTAGGTATGGTAGACCTGTGGAGAAAACTGAATGGGGATAGAAAGGAATATACTTTTTTCTCAGCGGTACATGGCACATATACAAAAGTTGATGATGTACTAGGGCATAAAACTCTTAACGATCCAATGCAGAAAGGCAGAAATATTAAATGCATCCTTTTCAGATCATGATGTAATAAAAATTACATGTTATAAAGGGCCATGGAAAGATACACTAAAATAATTGGAAACTAAATAATCTAATCTTAAAGAAGGAGTGGGTCAAACAACAAATCATAGAAACAATTAATAACTTAATCCAAGAGAATGACAATAATGAGACAACATACCAAAACTTATGGGATGCAATGAAAGTAGCTCTTAGAGGAAGTTTTATACCTCTAAATGCTTACATGAATAAAATAGAGAAAGAGGAGATCAATGAATTGGGCATGCAACTAAAAAAAAAAAAACTAGAAAAAGAAAAAATTAAAAATCCCCAATTAAATACCAAATTAGAAATACTGAAAACCAAAGGAGAGATGAAGAAAATTGAAATTAAGAAAGCTATTAAACTGATAAATAAAACAAAGAGCTGGTTTTATGAAAAACAAAACAATAAAATAGATAAATATTTGGTTAATTTGCTTTAAAAAAAGAAAGAAGAAACCAAATTACCAGTATCAAAAATGAAAAGGGTGAATCTACCACCAATGAAGAGGAAATTAAATCAATAATTAGGAACTCTTTTGCCCAGCTGTATGCCAATAAATTTGACATTCTTAGTGAAATGGATGAATATTTACAAAAATATAAATTGTCCAGATTAACAGAAGAGGCCTATCTTAGAAAAAGAAATTGAACAAGTCATCAATGAACTCACTAAGAAAAAAAATCTCAAGGGCCAGATGGATTTACAAGCAGATTCTGTTCAACATTTAAAGAACAATGAATTCCAATACTGTTAAGAAAAAATTTAAACTTATAAAGAAATACAATGCCTTTGAATGGAATATAATATTTTAAAAGTAGAGATACAATATTGTCTCTTTATGACAATAAACTCACATGTGTTTGTTTGGGTTTGGGGGATGTAGCTTTACAACATTTTACCAGCGTTCAGAGTGTACCTTCCTGGAAAGCATAAACAATTTTCCAGAAATATAGAGGAAATTAAAACTTTCGCTTTGGAAAGAGTGAAGGAGCATCACAAGATGCTGGACCCCAGCAACCCTCAAGACTACATTGACTGCTACCTCTCCAAAATGCAGCAGGTAGGATGCATGGGAGCAGCACCTTGTTCACTGACCAAGGCTGACATTCCAAGGGTTCTTATAAGCCACTCTCTTCAAAGTGCAGGAAGGGACCTCAGAGAGTCTCAGGGTATCCATGTTCCCTAAGGATGCCATTGGTTTCATGGTAACTGGGCTTTGGTCTTACCCTCTATCTGAACTCTGTATGGGAAATGAGATTGGAAGAGTTCTGCTGTGCTGGGTGATGAGCTGCTGATCTGGGCTTTCCTGTTTGGAGAAGGATATTGCATTGGAGAATAGTAATAGTAGTCAATTAATAAACCTTTACTAAATGCCTACTATGTGCCAGATACTTTACTAAGTGCTGAAGACACAAAAGAGGCAAAAGAGAATCCCTGACCTCTAGGAGCTTACAATCTAATGGGAGAGATAATATGCAAACAAATAGATACCAAGGAAGCTCTAAATAGGAGAAATAGAGCAGGCCTTTGAGACAGGAAAACTTGAGTTCAAAGCCAACTTCAGACATTTTCTAGCTGTGTAACCTGAGCAAGTCATACCTCCAATGGCTGTCTCAGTTTCCTCACCTGTAAAATAGGGATAATTGCAATGATCTCCTTGGGTGATTGTGAAGATAAAATGATATGTTTGTAAAGAATGCTGTTTACTTTAAAGCAGAGGCAGCAGATGGCTCAGTGGATTGAACATAGAGCTGGGAGACAGGAAGACCTGAGTTCAAATCCAACCTCAGACACTTCCTAACTGTGTGACCATGGGCAAGTCACTTAACCTCTGATTGCCTGAAAATGGATCCACTGCAGAAGGAAAGGCCCAGTATCTTTGCCAAGAAAGCGCACAATGGGTTCATGAAGGCTGAGACATGACTGAAATGACTGAACAACAACAGAAAACCCATCTGAGGCATTATATAAATGCTAGCTATTATTATAAATGCTAGTTATAACTAGATTCCATAGAAGCACTCAAGGGGACAGCTAGGTGGCACAATGGATAGAGCACTGGCCCTGAAGTCAGGAGGACCTGAGTTCAAATCTGGATTCAGACCAAACACTTTACACTTACTGGCTGTGTGACCCTGGGCAAGTCACTTAACCCCAATTGCCTAAAAAAAAAAAAGCACTCAAAATTAACTAATACCAGGAAAAGGACAGCCTTTATTTTGCTTCATAGAAAAATGAAAAAATACAAAAACCTCCCAGAAACCCACAAACCAATTCAGAAAGCAAATAAAGCACTTAGAGTATTCCATCCTCTCTCCTGATGTTGATAATTTCCTCAGAGTTGCCATCAGTTGCCTCAACACTGCCAGTTGATTTGAGCAGAAAATTAGTTTCTACCCAAACTTTGTCTCAGCCTTCAAAAAACACATAGACAGCTTCATTTCTGTTCCAGGTAACATGGTACTCCCCATTTTGGCCATTCCACCATCCACTCTTTTCCATTTTCTCCATGTGACCTTGACAAAAATCGCTTCATCTCTCTAGGCCACAATTTAGTGTTTTCTATGAAAAGTGTTGGGTTATGTGAGCTCCAAGGTTCTTGCAAGCTCTAAATCCTATGAGCTTGCATGTTTCATAGATTGTCACATATTTTGTGAATTGGGCAGAAAGCTTAGTAACCACCTGGTTTTAAATGCTGTCACACTAAAGGATTAGAATGCTTTCACTTCCCCATCCCAGGAAACACAACTACTAATAGTGGTTTGAAATTACAGAGACACATTTCATTTCCACATGAGGGGGATAATGTCCAAGACTGGAATGAAATTTTTGATTGAGTAGTAAATTCCCCATCTATGGAAGCATTCAAAATGAGGCTGGATGATCACTTAAGGGAGATTTTGAAAAGGCAATTTCTGATCAATCACAGTTTTCCCAGATAAAGTTCATTTTCCCTACAAAATTTGAAATTCAGTATTCTCCATTGTAAAACCTTTCCCTCAGTTCCCCATCTTCTTCTTCTTCTTCTTCTTCTTCTTCTTCTCCTCCTCCTCCTCCTCCTCCTCCTCCTTCTTCTTCTTCTTCTTCTTCTTCTTCTTCTTCTTCTTCTTCTTCTTCTTCTTCTTCTTCTTCTT
>NW_020954625.1:45358-157351 GCF_900497805.2 Vombatus ursinus | reverse complement strand
TTCTTCTTCTTCTTCTTCTTCTTCTTCTTCTTCTTCTTCTTCTTCTTTTTCTTGTCCCATTTTGTGGTGAAAATATCAGTATAAGGGGTCACTTACCAGGTCATGAAGGTTTTAAGTGAATTACTTGATCAGGTCCTTTCCATGCCATCCATGTCATTGATAGTAAATAGAGAGCTGACAGGGATCCAATTCTCTCCTGTTACATATGAGGACTTTGTGGCCCTGAGGAATGAAGTGACTTTCCCATGGACACATAGATACCTCCTAGCTGAGGTCAAATTGAAACCTAGGTCTTCCCTATTCCAAGTCTAGTGCTCTATCCTCTAGGCCATATTGTTTGAGGTGAAGAAGGTTGCCTGGGAAGGGGAAACCTATTGGTGGGTAGTTCAAGCCCGAGGGCATTAGGAAGTTTTAGTCTCTTAGGATAAGGAAAGGAAGGTGGGGGAGGGCTCCTAGGATAAACATTATGCACTTCACTTGTTTGCTGATGTCCTTCCCTACTGTCTCTCATTACTTCATTTATTTTGTACCTCTCCTTTAGGAAAAAGATAATCCCCAGTCTGAGTTTGACTTAGAGAATCTAATAGCAGCTACAACAGACTTACTTGCTGCAGGAACAGAGACAACCAGCAGCACCCTAAGATATGGCCTGTTGCTCATTCTGAAACATCCTGAGGTCCAAAGTAAAGTACAAAAACTGCCATGCTTACAGGCCAGGCTTGCTTTCCCAGCACTGGGCTAGCTCAGGAGTTGGCCCCACACGTCCACCTTTTGTCTTGGTATGATGACCACAGGTCTATTTTAGAAAACAGAACACTTGGGTAAGACCAGTTAGTTATTTAAGTATGTGAAGGCCTGTCTTTGGCAGTTTAATTCACATTAACAAACATGCATAAAGCTGCCCCTGTGCACCCTCAGTTTTATGCTTGGGTTACAAAGATTTACATAAAACATACCCTTTCTGCAAATAACTTATACTCTGCCAGGGCTGGTTCTGCTAGATCAAAAGAGACAGAACCAGGAACCATGAATAGAAGTTGCAAATTGACAAATGGAGTCTTCATGTAAGGAAAGCCTTGCCAACTGCTAGAATTCTCCCAAAGCCCATTCAGCTGCCCTGAAGGTCATGAGTTCTCATTTACTGGAGGTTCTCAAGCAAAGGCCGGGTGACCCTTTGTTCGGTCCATTAGAAACAAGATTCCTGTTCAACTATGAGTGGCCCTAGGTGAAAATGGGTCATTTGTAATGCTGAGATTCTATGCCTCAGCAACTTAAGGTATTGACAGGAGCTGAGATACATACTTGGTTCATGGTTTAAATCAAGGTGGTAACGTCATCACTATCAAATTTAAATGAAGACATCTGCTTTCTTTGACAATAATAGCTAGGGTCAATGTGAAGGATTTAAAGTTTGCAAATCACTTCACTTATATTATTTCATTTGATGCCCTCTAAGGGAGGTGCAGATATCACCTCTACTTTACAAATCGTAGGGTAATGGATTTAGTGGTGTAGGGGAACCTTAGAAGACAGATAATTTATGATCCCCATTTTTCAAATAAGGAAAATGAGGCTTAGAGAGATTTATTGAATTGCCTGAATTTAAACAGATAGTGTCTAAAGAGGAGTATGAACACAGTTCTTTCTGACTCCTGTCCACTAAGCCATAGAAAACCATTCCATCGCTGCTGCTAAAGCCTCTCCCTCCTTGACTGAATAGAAGGAGGACACTGAACCCATCTGAGAATCATCTTAGGTCATATAATCAGGCAGATACTCCACACAGGCTCTATTTGGCATTCCCAGGAGATCAGGAAGCTCAATGGCTATTCCTGTTTTTGTTCCTGCAGCAAAAATTCATGAGGAAATTGAGCGTGTGATTGGACGTAATCGAGCTCCTTCCATAAAGGACAGACAAGATATGCCCTACGTGGATGCTGGGGTACATGAAATACAAAGATTCATTGACCTCTCACCTTTCAATTTGGCCCATGCAGTTACCCAGGACATCCAGTTCCAAAAATATGTCCTCCCCAAGGTGAGCAATCAATAGGCCACCCGATCTAGTCTTGGTGAGATCTTAAATATCATCTGGTCTAATGATACCATTTTAGATATGAAAAAATTGAGCCCCATTGTCATAATCTCACATGAAGTTGTCCTTAAGGCTGTCTTTTGTTACATGAGGCTAACTTGGATGTTGTGCTGAATGAAGAATGAGAGGTAGTGTGTATTTATGTCTGTTCTCCTTGCTTCTCATTTACCACAGCAATACATTGGAAAGAAAATATACAAGGAAAAACAACAGAGTGAGATTGCTCAAGTGAAATTTTTGTTTATGTCATTTCCTCTTATTAAGCAGTGAAGTGAATTGTGTAAATACTATTATCTATCTGATTCTGTAGCTGAAGATACTGGGTCTCAGGTTAAATGACTTGCCCAAGGGTGTTTAAAAATGTTGGAGCTGAGACTGGAACCTATGTCTTTAGATTTAAAGTACTGCTTTGCATGGGGTACTAAATAAGCATTGATTGAATTAAAATGAATTAGATAGAAGTTTACTAGCAATGGTTGAGCAGAACTATTCCCAGTCATAGAAAAAAGAAGGGAGATCACACCTAATGTCACACTTAATAAACCCCATTCAAATCATCAAGGCTTCTGCAAAAACCTACTATGTGAGAATTGCTGAGCCAAGCACTGTTGACAAAAGATAAGCATATAAGGGTATTTGACCATTGAGGACTTTGGATTCACCTGGAGGCAGCACAATTTGGAACCAGAAAAGTCAACCCAAAGTATTATTTCTTTCCTTCAGACCCAAGCTGTGATTTGATTAGCAGAGTGGCTTCCTGCTGAAGAAACTGCCTCAGGAGGATGCCTGGTCTGCCGCTAGAGTCTTTAAGCATTGCCTCAAGTACTGACAATTCACAGTCCTGCCCAGAGTCACACAGGCAGCAGGTGTAGACATGAAGTATCGACCAAGAAACTGAGGGGAGAGAGAGAGCAAAGAGCTCAGTGCCTTAGCCAAAGCTTCCTATAGGAAAGAGTACCCAAGAAAATCCCTGAAGAAAGCTGGGGATTGTAAAAGGCTGCAATGGGGTAGAAGTTCCTTTCAGGCATGGGACCTGGCCATTATAAAGGCATAAAGACCAGACAGGGAGACTTGTGGATGGGGAGCAGCAGTTGGACTGGTTTAACTGGAATCCTAAGGAGGATGTGATGGGGCAATAATAGGGGCATCAACTTCGGAAGCTAGACTGGGGCCTCTGCAGATTCTTAATGGCTTGACATCTCAGTCTATACCATGCACAAAGGAGTGTTCGGTTTGTACTAGAGTCGGTAGGGAGTCACTGAAGATTCTTGGGACTGGAATACTAAGGGTAACCATGATGATCACTGACTCTCCCCTGAAATTTCTTCCCTCTAGGGCACAACAATCTTCCCTCTGCTCTCCCCAGTCTTGTGGGACAGCAAAGAGTTTCCCAACCCTGACCAGTTTGACCCCCAGCACTTCCTGGACAAGAATGGGAAATTCAAGAAAAGCGACTACTTCATGCCTTTTTCCATTGGTAAAAAAAACCCTTCCCATTTCTACCTCTTATTCTAAATGGAGAATCCTGTCCCCCCTCCAAACCCTCCTCTGGATGAGCCTCCTCCTTGAAGTTCTTTTGAGGATACACTGCCTTATGCTGACATGTGACACATTGTCCTCTCCAATATTCCCGTGGCTTCACTTCTTTTCAGACAACTCAACAAATGAACCGATCCTCTTGGCTGGCTCACCTGCTCCCTTATTTTAGTGGAACTCTGACTTCGTTGCAAGATACATTGTACAAGGGCTCATCATGGGAAGAATGATGTGAAGAGGGAATTCCTTCCTGCCCCTACTAACCATTAATGTCTGAAATATAACTCACATGAATAGTTCTCATCTTTTCTGCCCATCTACATCCTTCTCTTTTTCTCCCTTCCCCACTATTGTCCTGGTCTAATGAATCTGTTTCACTTTGGCTGACATTGATATTCTATGAAAGTTTCTAAGTGCAATTTTGTTTCTTTCTAGGAAAGCGGTCTTGTCTTGGAGAAGGTCTGGCGAAGATGGAGTTATTTTTGTTCTTTACCTCTATTCTACAGAATTTCACCCTCAAACCAGTTGGAGATCCAAATGAAATTAGCCTCAAGTCCAATTATGTTGGTTTCATCAATATTCCACCACATTACCAACTATGCTTTGTTCCTCTCTAAGGAAGAACTCAAAGTTGATTTGGTAAATGAGCCCTGGTTTCATCTTCTGGATTCAGTGCTCTTAGGTTTTTGATTGGAATCAATTGGAATTGATTAAAATAGGTTTTAATTTCCAGATACAAGACAGTCTAGGAGAATACATTGTATATCATTAAATTTTGTTCCTTAATACATTTTTTTATTTCTGTAAAATTTAAATGAATAAACAATAAGAGAAGAAAAGAGAAGATAATAATAAATAAAAAGAGAAGAAAAAGAAATGTGACTTAAATATTGAAACAAATATAAAATAAGAAAAAAAACATATCATGTGCACAGCAGAGCATAAGAGAGGATTCAGAATATATAGCAATAAATTTCCATTTCAAGAAAGCCTCTACAATAAATAATATGCACGGTGTTGAGAGATGTCCATCGTTCCTTTGCTTCCCTGTAAGTTTTCTTTTGTTCTCTGCTGTGGATACAAAAGGAAATACAAGACAGTCCTTGGAAGAGGTTGTACACACACACACACACACACACACACATACACACACACACACACTATGTATAGGATAAATAAATATGAAGGAATTTTCTGAGGGAAATCACTAGAATTAAGAGAAATTTGGAAAACCTTCTGTAGAAGATGGGATTTTAGGTAGGACCTAAAGAAGCAAAAAGAAAAGCCAACAAAATGATATGAAGAGGGAGACCATTCCAGCAATGTGGGATAGTCAGAGGAAATGCCTGGAGTGGAGAGGTGAAGTGTCATCTTTGTGGAATAACCAGGAGCCCAGTGTCACTGGATCAAAGAGCATATGTTAGGGAGAAAGGAGTAAGAAGAATGGAAAGGCAGGAGGGGGCTAAGTTATGATGGGCCTTGAATGCCAGAGTATTCTATATTTAATCCTAGAGGCCATAGGGAGCCACTACAGTTTGTTGAGTGGTGTGTGTGTGTGTGTGTGTGTGTGTGTGTGTGTGTGTGTCTGTGTATGTGTAAGCGTGTGACTTGATCACACCAGCATTTTAGGAAAATGTTGTAGTGATTGAGTGGAGGATGGATTGGAGTAGGGAGAAGGCTGAGGCAGGCAGACCCAACAGAAACCTGGATGCAATTTTCCACGCATGAAGTGCTAAGGGCCTGCTTTAGACTAGTAGCAATGTGAGAGGAGAGAAGAGGTGTGTGTCCAGGACGGATGGGGTAAAGGAGCATTCCAGATGAACACTTGAACGTCCCTCTCCAAACAACTTTAAAACAGTGCATCAAATTGCAATCTTGAGTGGCAAAATCAACAACAAATTGAGGTGAGACTTTTTCCAGCCCAAGACAACTTAGGAGGTCAGAAGAAGAAGTCTGTGAATACTTATCCAAGAAGCATGGAACACGTACATTAGCTGATGCAGAATAAACAAACAGATGGGGAAAATAATACACACAATGATTATAATAAACAAATGGGAAGAGAAAAGAAGGAAGGAAAGAAGAAAAAAGGAAATAGGTGAGTGGGAGAAAAAACTGGACATTGTATAATTATAATTACTGAGGTTGGCTTTAAAGAAGAGATGAAAAAATGTACCCCTCTCCATGCTTTGAGGAAATGTGAGACTACAGGTGTGGAACATTGCATATTCTCACAAATGCAGTTGATAATATGTTGGTCACTTGTGCTCAACTGCTTTTATTTTTCTTTCTTTTTTTATTTCCTGTTACAAGAGATGACTTGTTGGATGCTAATATATTTAACAGTGTAAGTGAAATGGAACAAGATTTACAAACATATAAACTACATAGATTAATAGAAGAGGAAACAGAATATCTAAATAAACCTATTTTAGAAAAAGAAATTGAACAGGCCATAAATGATTTTCCTAAGAAAAAAGGATCAGGATCAGATGGATTTACAAGTGAATTCTACCAAATATTTAAATATCAACTAATTCTGAATCAATTATAAAGTACCTATGAAAGAAGATGCTATCAACATTCGGAGAAAGAACTGATATGTTGAAGTACGTATTGCAGGGTTTTACCTATATATTATATGTGGTTTAGGTTGGGTTGGTTGGGGAGGAAGGAAAAAATTAAAGTGCACAGCAGAGAACAAAATAAAAATTAGAAGGAATCAGAGAAAAGCGGATTAGCTTTGAAAATGATGTGTAGTATTTATTATGTAGTTCTTTTCAAAAAAAAAGTAAACAAGGGCTTTCCAACTGCGCAGCTCTCGGGAGGATCCGACCTCTGTCCAGTGGCCTTGCCCCTGTCCCTGTTGTTTCATCTGTGCTTAAATTCAGTCAGTAATAAGTAGTTCTGAATGAGAGACTGTAAGGTTATTATATGCATATATATAATTAGCATAGCCATGAATATTAAGCAGTATTTTATTCCTGTTCTTAATACCATAAGCTCCTTGTTTACCAGAAAACCATTCCATGGTATTATAACTAACTTGTGATATTGGAGATTGGCTTGAATCTTTGTGCCACCGCCATTTGATTGGCATCTTTTTTGAAATAGTGCCATATTTTTGTTCTTCATTTGCTTGAAAAGCAGTAGACTTTGCACATTTAAAAACTATTTTCTCAGTATTAACAAAACTGAAGGGATGTACTTTTAATGACTTAACTTTCTTCAGAAAGAGAGGGCAAATGCAATTTTGAAAGCATTTAGAGAGGTATCCTCTAGTTAGGAAAAGATTGTTTTTCTATTTCTCTCAAATTTTTAATGGGTAGAAGCACATAATGCATTTTATGTGTTACAATTCCTTGTAAGAGAAAATATCCAATTTATAGCAGCTCTTTTTGAAGTGGCAAAGAATTGGAAATTGAGGGGATGCCTATCAACTGGGGAATGGCTGAACAAGTTGTGGTATATGATTGTGATGGAATACTATTGTGCTATAAGGAATGATGAGCAGGAATCTTTCAGAAAAATCCAGAAAGACTTACATGAACTGATGCAAAGTGAAGTGAGCAGAACCAGGAGAACACTGTACACAGTAACAACAATATTGTACAATGATCAACTGTGAATGACTTAGCTATTCTCAGCAATACAATGATCTAAGACAATTCCAAAGGACCCATGATGAAAAATGCTATCTTCCTCCAGAGAGAGAATTGATGGAGTTTGGATGCACATTGAAGCATACTTTTTTTTCTTTCCTTTTTTTCCTATGTTTTGCTTTTTGCAACATGACTAATATGGAAATGTTTTGCATAACTGTACATGAATAATCTATATCAAAATGCTTACCTTTGGAAGGAAGGGGGGAGGGAAGGAAGATAATTTGGAACTCAAAATTTTAAGGAAATGAATGCTACAATTATTTTTTATATTTAATTGAGGAAAAAACTTTTTAAAAAAACATTCTTATTAACCAAGAAAACTGACTGTGTATGAAAAGAACCCTAGATCACAATAATAATTGATATTTTAATTATAGCTCACATGTAAATATATAGTGCTTTACAGTTTACAAAAAAAAAGTAAGCAAGGTGAAATGGAAATTTATGTTTTTATATTGAATCCTCTTCCTATGTTGTGCTGTGTACATGGAAATGTTCTTTTTTTGTCTTTTGGTATTTAAGTTCAAAATGAATAAAAATTTAAAGAGAGATAACTTGCTTGGCAAGGCAGCAAGGAAGGTTATATTCTTAAATGGAGGCATTATAAAAACAAATAATATCAATTTAAAAAAAATTAAGAAGACCCAAAGTGCAGTGAGGTGGTATGGTGGATAGAGAGCTGAGCCTGGGGTCTGGAAGATCTGATTTCAAATCAAGCCTCAGACACTTACTAGCTGTGTGACTATGGACAAGATACTTAATCCTGTTTGCCTCAATTTCCTCATCTGTAACACAAGCTGGAGAAGGGAAGGGCAAACCATTTCAGTATCTTTGCTGAGAAAATCTCAAATGGGGTCATAAAGAGAGTCATAAACAACTGAATAACAAACAGCAAATGGGAAAAAGTGAACTGTGTTATTGACTATTCTTGGTCACTTAAATAAAACAATATTAACTACATGTTGCAGATATTTAAAAAACACATTTTTTTTTGGTTAGGCAATGGGGTTAAGTGACTTACCGAGGGTCACACAGCTAGTAAGAGTTATGTGTCTGAGGCCACATTTGAACTCAGTTCTTCCTGACTCCAAGGCCAGAGCTCTATCCACTGTGCCACCTAGCTGCCCCAAAAACACATTTTTCAAAATATTCATTCACCTTTTAACTTCACAATCAAAATAATGAGAGAGCATTTCCAGCTTCCTTCAAAATACCAGATTCATCATTGTTTCCTCAGTCCTACCCTTTTCCTAAAAGACATAATGAACTTTGGTCACACAGTAACAGCAGCATTGTGCTGTGATAGATTTAGCTCTCCTCAGCAATGCAAGGATCTAAGAAAGTTCCAAAAGACTCATGATGGAAAATGCTAGCTACATCCAGAGAAAGAACTATGGAGTCTGAATGCAGATGGAAACGTACTATTTTCCTTTTTTTTTTATTGTTGTTTTTTCTTTCTCGTGATATTTCCATTTTGTTCTGATTCTTCTTTCACAACGTGACTAATGTGAAAATAGTTTAATATGATCGTACATGTATAGCCTACATCAGATAGCTTGCCATCTTCGGGAGAGTGGAAGGGAGGGAGGGAGAAAAAATTTAGAAATCAAAATCTTATGAAAGTGAATGTTGAAAACTAAAGATAAATAAATAAAGTGAGAAAAAATAATGTATTTGCTACTAGCACCAGGTCCACGCAAAACCATGTTTGTTTTTAAGGACTAACTCATGTAAATCTCTTAATTTATGTAGTTGTGCTTTGTATTTGTTACTGGCATCTCCATCCTTCCAGTTACCCAGAATTGAAACCTAGAATCATCTTTGACTCCTCTCTGCCTCTCATTCCTCAAATACAATGTGTCACCAAGATTTGTGTCCTTTGATTCTACCTTTCCCCATCTCTCAATGGATTCCATCTTCTCCTCACCCTAGAACAGGCTCTCATAATCTCTCACTTGGGCTATTGCAGTAGATCTATAACTGATGTCCCTGACTCCAATCTCCACTCTACTCAATCTGTCTTTGCATGTGTCTGCAGTAATCTTCCTAATGTCCTGCTGTGATTCCTCTACTCCAATACTGCCACCAGCTCTGCATTGCCTACCCAGGAGAGATTAGGCAGGGATGGATTACTGGAGGAAGTCTTACAAAGGTTAACAGTCATTCACCTTTTCCCATCCAGTAGCTGTTAGGGTGAATGTCTCACGGTCTCATGAGAGCTCTGTTGAGGGAACTTTCCTGTGGGAGTTCTAGCTTCTATCAGTAGAAGCTGAGGGTCACAACATAGTTGCGTGGCAAAAATAAGGAAGTCTCCCAGGACCTCTCCTTTGCTGACATGCAGCTCCCACGGTTGGTTTGGCTCTTCTCTCACTGGGAGATGAGTCCTGACATGAGCTCCAGCAGACCTGATGATTGGCTATCACAGCGGGATCACGCTTTGAACATGCATCACTAGGGCCATAAAAGACAGCTAACTGCACTCAATAAACGGAGCTTCTGCCACCTTGCTGTCTCCCGCCTCATCCATGCGTCTCGGGGTTACAGAGCATTGAGCTGGTCTTATGCTCATCATTGCAGCGGCCCCGCGTCAAGTAGCTGTATTATTCTTTACAGAGAATAGAAGGGCTGCTTAGGTGAGGTTAAAATAGTTTCCTTATCACAGTCTCTCTACCCTTTGTCTGTCTGAGGACTCAATCAACAAACATTTATTAAATACCTATTATGTGTCACACATAGTTGCTGGGGGCACAAAGGTGAAAATGAATCTCTATGCTCAAGGGGCTTGCATTCTCTTGAGGGAGACAACATGTATACACACATATGTGTATATATATATGCATATAGAGAAGAAATATAAAATGAATATAAGGAAGTTTGGTATCGAGGGCACTAGAATTTGGGGAGTCAGAAATACCTTCATGTAGAAGGTGGTGCCTAAGCTGCATCATGAAGGCAGTGAGGGATTCCATTAAGGCAGAGGTAAAGGGGGAAAGCATTTATGTGATGGGAAATAGGCAATGCAATGAAGATGGAGATGGAATGTCATGTGTGAGGGACAGAGAAAGACAAATTGTCTCTGTCACAGACTCTGGGGAGGGGAGTGATGTATAATTAGTCTGGAAAGATAGGTTGGGGCTGAGTTGTAAAGGACTTCAAAAGCCAAGCAGAAGAGCTTACATCTTATCCCAAAGACTATAGGATGAGAGCTTACTTATCTAGTTTACACTGTTTATCTATTTTACACTTATCTAGTTTACTGAGTAGGGAGGTGACCTGGTTAGATTTGAGTTTAAGGACAATCCTTTCAGAAGTTGAGTCCTGGGGATATTTACCTACAGAGTGTATGATAAGCTCTAAAAATTACAATGGGTTTCTGATCTTTAGTTAGGTGATAGGAAAATTAGGGCTTAAAGGAGAAAACAGAGTTTGACTGTTAACAGAAGAGTTTGGAAGGAAAGCAGTTAACAAAAGAGTAAAAATATTATGAGAGAGAGAACTCTAGGTTTATGAGGGAAGGGGGAGTGTTCTGTTATTACACTGCTATTTAACAGCGTAACTTTTTTTAAGATTCTCTTTTCTTTTCTTTTTTTTGGGGGGGGGAAAGGCAATAGGGTTAAGTGACATGCACAGGGTTACACAGCTAGTAAGCGTCAAGTGTCTGAGGTCACATTAGAATTCAAGTCTTCCTGACTCTAGGGCCAGTGCTGTATCCACTGTGCCACCTAGCTGGCCCCAAATGCCTTATTTCTGAGCTAAGGGCATGACTAAAAAAGTGAAACACATTGGTGCATGGACTCTTTTCTGGAGAGCATTCTGACTCACAAAGTATCCAGAAGCTGGAGTAGCTACTGGAGTTCCCAGAAAGAGGGCGACCCAAGTGCAACATGAATAAACTCTAATTTCCTGAACTTGGCATTCAAGGTTATCCATCATCTCAGCCCAATTAACCTTTCCAGCATCATCTCATGATACTTTGCTTCACGTATCGAACATTGCAGAGAAATTAGATTCATGAATTCCCTGTTCTTTTCGTGCCTTTACTCATTCCATTCCCTAAGGTCTAATCTCAGACTTCGGAGGTCCCTCCCTTCCTTCAAGGCCCATTTGAGGTGCTGCCTGACCTCCCAAGGTGATTGTGATGTCTCCCTCCTCTCATTTCCCATAGTCCTTTGCTGGATCTCCTCCTCTGTCAATCTGGTCTTCTTGCCATTGATGTATGTTTCTTCCCTTTTTTGGTTTTGGCCCCTTGAGGGAAAACCTATATTGGGATTATCTCTGCAGCCCAAGTGTTAATCCAAGTCCTGTACATGGAGGTGATTAATAAATGGTTGTTGAATGAAACAAGTTGCATTTTGCAGACAATCTTTTAGTTGCAAACACTCTAGTATCCCAGCATGGCTACTATCTGAGGGATATTACAAATAGGCAAGTAGAAGGGTTCTTAGGGGCATTGGGAGAGACTCCAAAGGGCAATTTTTGACTTTGTTTTTTTAGAACGCATTGCCTGTAGGCTTTTTGGTGAGATAATTGTGACCAGAGAAATTTTGCTGCCCTCTGCAGGCCAAGTTGGGAACATCTTCAGAAGCAGTCTTTGGGCATGGCAAACTTGGGTGTCTGAATTTCATAGAGTCACCAAATTTCAGAGGTGGAAAAAGTCTTGTAGCTCAGCCCCTTTAACCTATCCCTAAGCATGAGTCTTTTCTGAAGTAACCCTGACAAGTGACAAGTATCACAAACATACTGTGCTTGAAGACTTCCTGAAGTTAACAAATATGAATACACGTATGCATAGCCTTAGGGAGTTAGGTGGTATAGGGCAGAATATCAGGACCTGGAGTTCAGAAGACTAGCATTTAATTCTTGCTTTAGCACCCTGTGTGAATTGTGTCACCTCAGGCAAGTTGATTAACTTTTTTCAGCCTCATTTTCTTCTATAAAATAAGGATAATAGTAGCATCCACCCTACGAAGTCGTAAGTATCAAATGAAATAAATCAGATGAAATAACATCTATTAAGCACTTTTTGAATCTTAAAGCACTACCTAAATGCTACCTTACTTGGGGCTAGATGTCAAGAAGGATAAAGACCCAGAAAAGACAATTGGATTTGGCAAGGAAGTGGTCACTGTTAATCTTGGAGAGAGCCATTTTAGGTGAGGTGAAACTAGAAACCATATTGCAAGAGGTTGAAAGGCAACAGGAAGAGAAAAAGTGGAAGCAATGAATGTAGATTGCTTTTCATAGTTTTGCTGCATATGGAAGGAGAGATATTGGAGAGTTGCTTGAGAGGCAGGTAGGATAAAATGAAGAGTGTTGAAGGTTGAAGGAGATTTGGCCTTTTCTGCAAGCAGGAGGGAAGGAGCTAGTGGATCAGGAGAAATGGATAATTAGATAGAGTGGATGGTGAAAGGGATGAGCTCCCAGAAGAGAGGGAGGGCAATGGGATAAAAGGCACAAGTAGAGGGCTTGGTATTTGCAAGAAAGGACACCTTTTCCTCTGATTCTGGAACAAAGAAGGGGCTAATGGGGAATGATTTGGAGTGTAGAGTTGAGGAGTAGAGAGATCTTGTGACGGATTGCCTCAATTTTTTTTTTCTGTAAAGCATTTGGTGAGGTTGTCTGCTGAGCTGGATGGGGAAATGTAGGGGTCTGAGGAGAGCAGAGGTCTGGGAGCAGGATAGAGGCTAGATTAGGGAAGAGTAAATGATGGGCTGGCAGCACTGCGTTTTAAGACACAGTAGTTGGGCCTCCTCCATCTGTGGTTAGCAGCACTAGTGTATAGTGCAGAAGGCAGATGGCAGAATCATCCGGGACTGGGTTTTGGAAAGGGACGAGCAGCAATGGGAGAAGGGAACAAAGGACACGCAATTAGAAGATCATGTAAACTTGGACTGGTTAACTACCCAGCTATCTGATGGTAGCATTTTGAAGGGAAGAAGGTAGAGTCAGAGTAGGTATAATAGCCTTGGATAACACGGATGAGTGGAGTGATTAGAAGCTCCCCTGAGGATAACCGATGAGGGGGGACAGAACAAGATGGCTGCATGGTAGGGTAGAGCAACAGACTTGCAGTGAAGAAAACCTGGCTTCAGAGCCTACCCTTTATACTTCCAAGCCATGTGCCCACAGGTCTATAACCTCTCTGTGCTTCAGGCAACCCTCTAATCATTTTCTATTAAGTTCTAGATGGATTGTGACCTGCATGGATGCTTTGAGAAAATGACCCACTATTACTGACAGTACCTTGGGCATATCTGTATTAGTCTCACATTATTCCAAACTTCTGACACTAGGGTTTTGGTTTTTTAGTAAAATCTCTCTCTCTCTCTCTCACACACACAATAACAGCCAGCATTTCTATCACTCTTTAAGGTTTGTGTAGTGCTATATATTATTCATTTGATCATCTGAACAAGCCTATGAGGTAGGTGCTACTATCCCCATTTTGCAGATGAAGAAATTGAGGCAGGCAGGGGTAAGTTCACTTGCTGAAGGTCCCATGGTTAAGTAGGTGTACGAGAAAGGATTTCAACTTAGGTCTTCCTGACTTCAAATCCAGCACTCTATGTATTATGCCATCTAGCTGTCACAGGAACACAATTACACTTTGAAACCTACTATACTAATAATAATAATATCACATTTACATAGCTCTATACATATAGCAAAGTGCTTTAAATAAGCTTAAATTATATAACTAATTTAAAATTAAAAGAAATTCAGAAATATGAGCACATACATACATCCTGCATTTGGGCTGATATGTTTATGTGTTATCCCAAAGGAATGTCTAGGGTAAATAGAGCTTCATCTTTAGAAAAATGCTGAAACCAAGATGCACAAAATCTCAGAGTATTAGAGGACTTTATAGATCATCTGGTCCAATTGGTACCTGAGCACGAAAATAATTTCCTCTAAAAAACACCCCCAAGATCCTAAAGTTGTTCTTAAGCTTTTTCTTAAGGATGTCCAATGATAGGGCCTGCCAACACAGCTCATGTCACTTTGGGATACCTGTAATTGTTAGAAATTTTTTTCCTGGCACCATGCCTTTGACTCTTTGTAGTTTCACCATTGCTGGTTCTGCTTTACAGAGTCAGCCTGAAAAGAAGTCTCTTCTCTCCTTCACATAACATGTAGTTCCCATCAAAGCAGACAGGTGGTTCAATGACTAGAACACTGGACCTGGGATGAGGAAGACCTGAGCTCAGATTCAGCCTCAGACACTTAGTAGCTCTATGACTCTGGGTGAGTCACTTAACTTCTGTCTACTTCAGTTTCTATGGCTATAAAATGGGATAATAATAGCACTCACCTCCCAGGGCTTTTATAAGGAGACAATATGATAATGTTTGTAAAACACTTTGCAAATGAATATGCAAATAAAACATAAGTAAATCTATAAAGCCCATATATAAACTAACAACCTAACATATTAATATTATAAATATAAATGCATAATATATAGAGAAATGATTGCTTTTGTATGCATGGTGCAGCTAACCTCTCAATAGGCTGCATTATCCTCTTTGACCACTAGAGGGGGGTGGGGGAAGTTCATTGCTGAGGCCAGTACTTTTCACTTTCATGTTTGGTGCCCAAAGTGTCATCAATCCCTTCTCAAGCTACCATTTCCAGATTCTTGTTGCAATTATCTTGACCCTGGCTCCTACTCCTTGGGAGAATTCACTCTTTGTATCCATTCTTTAGGCAGACAATCTGAGGATGACTGCTGATTTCATATTAATGAAATGCAGAAAAACTCTCTTAAGGGGGTAAAGGCAGGCATTTTAATACCTGTCTTTTCATCTTCTTTGGCCCAATCAGTAGGTTGTCCTGAATCACATGGTTTGAAGGTGATACCAAGGTAGAGGAAGTGTGGTGGGACCACTGGTCATGGAATACAGGAAGATGGAAAAGTCTCCTCCTGTGAGAGAAGCTCAGCTCAGCAGAGGCAGGTTTCCACTCCCAGTTCTGTCAAGATCAGCAGCTGGGGCTTGTCCCATCGAGTTTAATTTGCTCCCTCCTGCAGTCTCCGTCTTGCACCACAGAGGCTAGATATAAGGGTGGGTGGGAAGAAAAAGTCTTCATGTTGCCGTGGAACCCTCACATAGATCTTACAGCATCGAGTGGTGTCGGGACAAGAGTTTGAGCCTGGGAGTGGGACCACACACTGGAGACTGGGTCATGGGCCTACCGCCTTGATGTGATTTTTTCTGACTGTCTCAGGAGCCCTCCGCACAGTCCAGGGGTGTCATTGCCGCCACCCTCATGTTGAGGAACCCTTTCTAACACGGAGACTGAATCTGTGAGTTCATTGATATAGAGAGCTCCAAGAGGAGGAAATTTCCTTTATCAATGTAGACCTGACTCTACTTTGCAATTTATAGACTTAGGGACTTACCTGAGGAGCCCTGAGAGGTTTTGACTTTGTATAGGGTCACATATCCTGCACATATCAGAGATTGGACCTGAACCCCAGGTCCTCCTGACTCCAAGACCAGCTTTCTCTTTACCATGCCACACTGCCTCTTGTAATTTTGCTGCTTTTTATTTGGTTTCTTTGGTGGCATTATTTCATTCTACATTTTATTTAAAATTGCATATTACAAATCTTACTTTTTGTTTGGATGACTAATTTTATACAATTAAATTCTACCTATAGAGGATTAGGACCTCTTTTCCAAACTCTACCTACTATCTCCTGTCTCTGGGCATCTGTTCACCATGTGTTCCCTAAGCCTGAAATGCCCTCTCTATTTATTTCAAGTTTATCAAAAGCCTTTTCCTCTTCAAGATTCAGTTATACATCACCCCTTTCCTGTTCCTCCTACTTATAAGTTCTCTTCTGCCTAAATTTTTCCTGAGCTCTTGTATCACAACTTTACTCTCAGTATAACCTCCCTAGCATCATAAATATATTTGTGTTTATTTCACAATTTGTAAACTCCATGAGGGTAGGGATTGTGTCTTTATCTTTGTATTCTGTGCTTAATTAATAAGCCTATATCAAGAGTATGCTATATGTCAGGTGTTATCCTTGGTTCTGGAGATACTGATTTTAAAAAATGAGACATCCTTGTACTTAAGGAGCTCATATCTCACTGGGGGAGACAATGTATTCACAGATGAGTTATACTATGTTACATACACAATAAATACACAGTGATTTAGAGTGGGGCTATCAATTACAGGAAGGAGGACAGACCACTTGAATATGGAGGCTGTTTAGCTGAGACTTGAGGGATCATATGTGTTAAAGATACAGAGGCAAGGAGGGAGAGAATGTCTGCATAAAGACCCATGGAAAGAAGACAGGATGTTACAAATGACATTGCAATTTGTGAATATTGATCTTTAAATATTGATATGAGTAGCACACTCTCTATATTCTGAGCAATTAAATGATTTTGATGTCCTGTATTTGCTTCTCTGAGTTTCTAATACATTCCACATTGGCTGCTTTAAAATTATGGATGCTTTACCTAAATTTTTAGTGATTCACAAAATAAGCTACCATTTCTTCAAACATGTTTTTTAAAATCTCCTAATTATTAATGTTATGACTGTAACCATAATAAGCTTAAATTTAAAAAAAATTTCCATTTAAAGAGGGGATAGATTGATAGTTGCCATCAAAGTGTGTGTGTGTGTGTGTGTGTGTGTGTGTGTGTATGATTATTCATCATATTGGGTAGGGCAGTGTCTTGTGATAGACAATGCTACATTACAGGCTGCATAGTTTGTGTGTAGTCTAGAATATTTTAATTTTGTCTTTTCTCTTTTTGAGTGGATTTAAATTGTTGTTAAAAATAGGAACAATTATAGTAATAATAGTTAATATCTGTATAGCCCTTATTATGTGTCACACAGTGTGCTTAGTGCTTTACAACTATTATCTCTTTTGATCCTCACAAGTCTGGTAGGTAGGTGCTATTATTACTGTTTCACAGAAGAGGAAACTGAGGCAAACTGAAGTTAAGTGACTTGCCCAGGATCACAGAGCTAGTAAGGATCTGAGGTGAAATTTGAACTCAGGTCTTCCTGACTCCAGGGCCAGTGTGCTATTCATTACTCAGCAACAGAAAAAAACAAGATATACTGCATTTCTTAATTTGAAAATATTGTTATAAATTTGTGTCAACAATTGAAATGTAAGTTTATTTGATTTGATTTGTTTAAATTATAATTTTGATGTATATTGTACACTTAATACAAAATGATTCTTCTAACTTCAAGAAAGATAGACATACTGTGTCTGAAGGTTTTGAAAAACAGGGCACTTTGAAATCTAAAGGCAGTATCAAAATTCCATCCTTGATTTATCTATACTGGCAACACAACAAATAATATTCAACAACAATAATAATATAGTAGTACAAATATAAAATTTATCCGTAAAATTACTTATTTCATGAAAACAACTATTATCAGGACTGCATTTGAAGGGATCCTACTCCCACACACAAAATACCTGATCCCCAGAATTCCTATCTATGAAAATGTTTTTTTTTATTCACTACATTTTATTCTTTGACATAGACCATGGCAATGGGTGCAACGTATTTGGTTTTTCTCAAAATGAGTGTTGTATGGTAGTGATGAAAGGATGTTCAATGGATACTAATTTCAGGGTCAGCTATCAGATAGTTTTGAAAACACTCTGAAAATGCAGCTATTGATATCTGTTGCATGTTGTGGGACTGCATAGGAGTGAGGTAAAGCCATCAAAGTGTAAACCATTTTTCCTAAAATATTTTGACAGTTGAGAATGGCAAGGAGAGTAAATGGGAGGATTCACTCTTTATCTATCAGAGGTCATGAAACCTGAATGGAATTGTAATTTATCTGGTGTCATGGACTTCAACAGTAATCTAGGTGTAGATAATTATTTCAGCTCCATGCTTTTCAGCATTTTAAATCACCATATATCTTATGAAAAGATTAATGTGATAAGCTAATTATTCTGTAGCTTCATTGATAAATCATTGTATTTCACACGAGTCCATGAAATTTGTAAAACATTTTTATCTAAATTGTTTATATGAACAAAAGCCCTGCAAATATAGATAGATAGCTATGGATAGGTATATATACGTGTGTGTGTATGTGTGTGTGTGTGTATATTTCCCAGGGCCCATTCACACTCTAGAGGTGGCTCTGATAATGGGGAAGCTAAAATGCAAATACACACATACACAAGATTAAATGGAAGGAAATCTAAGAGAGAAGACACTAGTGGAGGGATGGGGGAGAGGGAGAACAGAGAAGGCCTCTTGCATAAGGTGACACTCGACCTGAGTCTTGAAGAAAGCCAGGGAAACCTTGAGCAAAGACAAGTCTGGAAAACATTTCAGACTGGCATAGGACACAGTCAATGAAAAGATGTGGGGTCCTGGTGTCTCTGGATCATAGAGTGTATACAGGGAAGTGAAAAGTAAGACATTTAGAAAGGTAGGAAGGAGCCAGTTTGTGAAAGTCCTTAAAAGCCAAGTAGAGAATTTTATATTTGATCCTGGGGGTCATAGGGAAACACGGGGGGAGTGAATGGTGCAGCGAGGTGGTACAGTGCATACAGCACTGGGCCTGGAGTCAGGAAGACTCATTGTTATGAGTTCAAATTTGGCCTCAGACATTTACTAGCTATGTGACCCTGGGCAAATCACTTAACCCTGTTGGCCTCAGTTTCCTCATCTATAAAATGACCTGGAGAAGGAAATGGCAAACCACTTGAGTATCTTTGCCAAAAAATCCTCCAAATGGGATCATGAAGAGTTGGACACAACTGAAATGGCTGAACAACAACAAGGGGGAGTGAATATGAGGGATCCATGATCAGATATGCCTTAGGAAAATCTCTGTGGCAGTTTAATGGAACATGGACAGAAACGGGGAGAGAAGTGAGGCAGGAAAACCAACTAGAAGGCTGTTACATTAAACCAGACATAAATTGATGAAGGCCTGAACCATGGTGGTGACCATGTAAGTGGAGAGAAGGGGATGTACATCACAGATTTTAGGAAGGCAGAAGCTATTTGAATCACCAATAGAATGGTTATGGGGAGAGTGGAATTAAGGATCACACAGAGACGACAAGCCTGTATAACT
Organism: Vombatus ursinus; assembly: GCF_900497805.2. Lineage (NCBI taxonomy): Eukaryota > Metazoa > Chordata > Mammalia > Diprotodontia > Vombatidae > Vombatus > Vombatus ursinus. Next base: position 137,947 of record NW_020954625.1, on the reverse strand, counting down.
GAAAAGATCATGGTACCCTCAACAGTAATAGGGAATTTCAGGAGAAGGAAAGTTTCAAGGGGAAGATAATGATCCCTGCTTTGCACATGTTGAGTTTGAGATGTATGTGGAACATCAAACTTGAAATACGTCCGGTACGAAGTTAGGGCTGTGAGACTTGAACTCAGGAGAGTAGGCTAGATCCAGAGATGTGGGAATCAGCTTTGAAGAGATGGTAATGTAACTCAGGGGAGCTGATGAGATCTTCAAGTGACAATGTAGAACAATCATGGAGATCAGGCCTTTGGAGCTTTTTTTTGTGTCATGGACATTTTGATAGTTTTGTGAAACCTTTAGAGAGTTTTGAAACCTAAATTTTTAAATGCATAAACTAAAATGTTTGAGATTACAAAAAACAATTATATTGAAATATAATCATGAAAGTCCCAGGGTCCCAGACACCCTGAAATCAGGCCCTTCAATGGCCAATAGACCAAAGTTTAAGAAACCTTTGTGTAGAGGGATAATAAAAGATGGCCTAGGACAGAGTCTTGGGGGACCCTTGTGGTCGGTAGGCAAGACACAAATGAAGATCCAGCAAAGGAAAGTGAGGAGGGGTCAGACAGGTAAGAGAAGCCCTACAAGAGGCAGCACAGCATAGTGGAGTCAGGAATGACTTGGCTTCAAGTCTTGCCTCTGATGCATATTTTCTATGTAACCCTGGATAAATCACTTCACCTCTTTGTGGCCCAAGCAACTTGGTCTAAAATTATAAGATACAGACTAGATGTCAACGTTGAAATTTTTTTTGAATGACATTTTATTTTTTCCAATTACATTAAATAACATTCATTTAAAAAATTGAGTTGCAACTTCTTTCCCTCCTTCCATCCCACTCCCAAGATGGAAAGCAATTTGATGTAGGTTATACCTGTGCAACTATGCAGAACACATTTCCATATTATTCTTGTTGTGAAAGAAAACAGATAAAAAAACCAAGAAAAATAATGAAAGTTTTAAAAACTATGCTTTTATCTGCATTCATAGTCCATCAGTTCTTCCTCTGGAAGTGGATATCGTTTTTCATCATGAGTCCTTTGGAATTGTCTCGGATCATTGCGTTGCTGAGAATAGGTAAGTCAATCACAGTTGATCATCGTATAATATTGATATTACTGTTTACAATGTTCCCCTTGTTCTGCTCATTTCACTTCAAATCAGTTCATGGAAATCTTTCTGGGTTTTTCTGAGAGCAACCTGCTTGTCATTTCTTATAGCACAATTGTATTTCATTACGATCATAAACCACAACTTGTTCAGCCTTTCCTCAATTGATGGGCAACGCCACAACTTCCAGTTCTTTGCCACCACAAAAGAACTGCTCTTAATATTTCTGTACAAATAGGTCCTTTTCCTTTTTTCATCTCCGTGTTTTTTGAATTGGTTTGCAGGTTTCTGTGTCTTTTGTGTCTTCATTTTTCTGTGGGGCAAAATAAAGCTTCTGCACCTGAAATTCACTTATCTTGAGTATTTTTATGGGAGTTGGCTATAGCTAGCATTTATAATAATAGCCATGTAACGCTTTACTGTGCTTGACAAACATCACAACAACCCTGGGAGATAGATGCAATTATTGACCCCATTTTATGGATGTGGAAACTGAGATAGACAAAGGTATTATGACTTGACTGGGGTACCACAGCTAGGAAGTGTCAGAAATTAGCTTAGAACTCAAGCCTTCCTAACTCTAAGTTAAGGACTCCATGTACTTTGCCTTTGGGGACCTAACTGGAAACCATGTCAAACATATTTCCCCAAACTCAGTAGCACATGTAGAGACTTTCAGAAGTAAATTCTTAGTGGGGTCATATAAGCCAAAGGGAATTTGACTTCAAGCACCCTTCTAATGCTGGGGTGTTTAAACTGTTTTGTGTCACATACCCTGTTGGCAGTGTGATGAAGTCTATGGACCCTTCTTCAGAATGATGTAATTAAATTCATAAAGTATACAAAATGATAAAGGAAACCAATTATGTTGGAAAAGTTCTCAAAAGATGAAAAAAAACCAAGTTTATGGATCATAGGTTAAGAAATATTGCTTTAGAGTTGTCCATCAAAATTATACCTGGTCCACATGAGTCTAGAACCTGTGTGCTCTTAGCCATGGGAAACGTGTTACCATTTTCACATAACCTTCCTTCTCCAAACAGGATAACTCAGACCAGCTGTTCATCTCCCAGCAACACAAAGTTTTCTAGATATTATTTCTCATACAGAGTTCAGGTAAGAGGCAGGGTCAGAGCAAACACATCTCATTTACTAGAGAGCCAGTAGTATCCTTGAAGGACAAGGATGCCCTGAGACTCTCTCTGATGTCCCTTTTTGTGGTTTGAAGAGAGTGGCATATATGAATCCTTGAAATATCAGCCTTGCTCAACAGCCAAGATCCTTCCCCCATACATCCTACTTCCTGCATTTTGGAGAGGAAGTAGTCAATGTAGTCTGGAGGGTTGTTAGGCTCTGGCACTTCTTGATGCTCCTTCACTCTTTCCAAAAGGAAACATTTTATTCCTCAACAATTTTAAAAATTCTTTATGCTTTCCGTATAGGTATACTCTGAATATTGGCTAAATGTTGTAGATCTACCCCCCAAACAAACAAACAAACAAACAAACAAACAAACATAAGTGAATTTACTGTCCTAAAGAAATAATTGTATATCTCCACTTAGGAACTATTCTGTTTCAATAAATAGCATAACATTTATTTTGAAATTTAATTAAATTTTAAATTAACAAAATCTATTTTCTCTCTCATCTTCACTCTGCGTTGGAAAAGAAAAACAAAACCCTTGCAACAAATATGTGTTTTCAAGAAAAAAAACTCCTATGTTGTCTATGTCCAAAAATGTGTATCTCTCTGCATCTTCAGTCTATCACCTGTCTATCAGGAGGTGATGGCAGCATATTCCATCATGTGTCTTCAGAAATCAACATTTTTCATTGCATTAATCAGAGTAATTAAGGCTTTCAAAGTTTTTTTTTAATCTTTACAATGTTGTGTTAGTAACATTTTCTTTTGCTTCTGCTCATTTCAGTTGGAATCAGCTTCTTCCCAGGCTTCTCTGAACTCATTCTTTTCATCATTATTTTCAGTAAAACAGTATTCCATTACATTGCTTTAACATAATTCTTCAGCCATTCCCAAACACATAGATGCCCCCAATTTTCCAGTTCTTTGCCTCTAAAAAAAAAGCTACTATAAATATTTTCACTCATAGGTTGTTCCTTTTTCTTTGATTTCTTTGGGGGTTAAGACTGAGAGAAGAAATGAAGTTGGAAGGATACACACAGTTCAGTGACTTTTGAGACAGATCCAAATGACTTTTCAGAATGACTCCATTAACATCATATTAATGTGCCAGTTTTTCTGCAGCTCCACCAATATTTGTCATTTTCCTTTTAAAAATCATCTTTGTCAATCTGATGAGAATGGATGTGCTTTAATTTTCACTTTTCTAATTATTAGTGATTTGAAACAATTTTTCAGGTAAGAAAATATTTTTGAAGCCTTTATTTACAAAAGTTTAAAAACAAACAATACCTTCCGTTTTGCAAGTAACTTTTCTGAAGAAGGACCACCCAGTTACAGTATTGTAATTCAAGGAGAAAAGAATGTTAAGGTACAAGGGAACAAGCCAATCTGGCAAACAGCTAATACTACTTGGGTTAAGTGCAGGTAACACACACACACACACACACACACACACACACACCATGACTTGCCATCCATCATCATTTCTGAGTAGCATTTAAGTTACCCATTACCAAAGTCTTTCTTCACACGCTCTGACCTGTTCACATGTTCCTGTCTACATAGCTAAGAAAGTATTTCACAGTTATTCTGTCAATGTATGGAAAATATATTGCAAAGGTACACACACAAAATAAACAAGCATTACACTCATTAGGCGACTTTATTTACTCTAACTTGTCGTTTTGTCGTTTTACAACAAATCTCTTCATCATTTTTGTCTTTGTAGCAACTACAAAACCATCATCTCGTCTCTTCTAATTTAATTTGGTATAAGACATACTTAAGGGGACTTGCTCTCTTTGGACTTACTAACATGTGGAGTTGCCAAAATATGGGCTCGGTAAATATGACTCTAACGGGGCTGGGGCGAGGGCCAGCCGAGGCGGGGTAAACGCGAGCAAGCAAAGACGCGGCGGCGCCACGGGGGTGCCCGCAGCTCTGGCCCGCGGGTGGAAAGCTGACGAGAAGCACTTCTTCAGTCCCAAAGCCCGTTCAGAGACCGACTTCAAATCCAGCAAGCCTGGCGAGCTGGGCTCCAAAGACCCAGGGACAGCGAGCGGGGGCTCAACTCTTCAGGAGCCCGTCTTTTCCCTCGCCAGAGAGCTTTGCCAAGTCAACAATTTGCAGCACGGTAAGCGGACTCTGTTGCATGGGTCCAAAACAGGAGAGTGCTGTGTGAAACTGGTAAATGATCAACTTTCAGGCTAACAGCAAGGGAAACCCAAACTTCTACTAAAACAGTGGATCTGAGTCACTCTCTAAAGTGCAAAATCGATGGTCCACAAATCTCAAATAGCTAAAACTCTTGCATACTGCAAGGGATAGTCAACAAAGCAATACGTTACAGTCAGTGCTTGTTAATCTGGGAATGGGGGGGACAGGTGTGGGGTACAAACTAAGACTAACTAGATATGTTTACCAAAAGGTTGAGTATGATATGGATGTTTCCTTTGGCCACACACGCTTGCTAACAGATTAATTATACAGCCAAATTTAACCTGAAGAATCTTCTACTTATCAGGATCTGTGGAAGGAATGGTCATAATTAGGACTGAAAGAAGAGAAAATGGTTTGAGAAGGCAGGGTGAAAAAAGAAAAAGGACCTTTGTTTCACTCACTTTTACAGCGTTTGAGTTGTTAGAGAACTACCATGGAATATTCAGTGGGAAGGAGATGATGCGTTTTCCGTGATTGGCAGGTTACCCAGCAGGCTAACCTAAGCTGCTCGCTCTTTTCTTCTCCTTTTATACTTCCAATCCCATATTCCATTCCTAAGTGGCAGAGTAGGAATCTTGTTGGCCCTGGAGTCAGGAAGACTTGGTTTCGCTTATTTACTGTGTAACCTTGGACAAGTCACTTACCGTCTTAGTGTGCCCAGAAAACTCTAGGAGAATATTTCAAAGAAAATGCCAACGTCCATTATTAGTAGAGGACATTTATCAATAGGAATTCATGCCCTAATGGAATCACCCATCTAATTTTTGGGAATTCCATAGCACATAATTGGCAAGATCATAGGAGGGGTTTGTGGTAGAAGAAACTTTATATGGAGTTAAAAGACATGGGTTCAAATCCTGCTCTGCCACTCCCTGCTTGAACATATTCGTATAAATCACTGAATCACTCAGGGCCTAGGTTTTTGTGTTTGATAAATCAGGTGAGTAATGCTTGCCCTGCTCACCTCACAGAATTCTCATGAGAATAAAGGAAACAATGTCTGCAAAGAGCTTGGGAAACCATAAAGTGCTAAAGAAAATCATGGGATCGTAAATCTAGAGCTGGGTCAGAAATTGGAAGTAACTGAGACCAATGGCTTCATTTGACAGATGAGGAACTGGAGCCCTAATTAGGGCAAGTGCCTGGACCAAGGTCGCATAGGGAGTCATCTGCAAAGCTTGGATTTGAAACCAGATCCTCTGACTCCAAGTCACCTCACTAAGTGCTGGCCTCACAGGAAACTTGTGAGATCAAATGACATGGTGCACCCAAACTGCATTTTACCGCAAAAAAAAAATGCCTCAATTGTGACTTTATATGAGTTGAACAACTATATAAAAGTCTGATAATGATGTAGCTTTTCTCATTATTACCTCCAAACTGAACCTCAGCATAGAAATTGGAATGAAGTAGAATTCCATCTTGTCCAGAATTCTCTGCGCGGTTTGGGGGTTTGATGCACCCAGTGACATTTCATCTCCAGATGGAACACCTGGAAGACCTTACCACGCAAACTAAATCCTTCTGGCTCCTCACTATGACAGTGCTAAAAACTGTTTATGAGCATGTGTCTCCCCGATAATAATGAGAAAAAGGCTGATTCAAAGGGAGGTCTTCCAGACTGCACGTGGCCCTTTCTTGTCTTTGAACGATGCACCTTCCATCTGTGTGAAACCAATGAGCAGGAGTTAAATAATAACAGTGCTATATTAGGTAAACAGGTAAGTTTTAAAGACATTTAAACCTACTCAGAAGTTTATGCCAAGTTCAAAAAAGTCCATGTGTAGTCAACAGGGTTCAGTGTTCTGTAAACAAAGAAAGAAGTTCAACTCAGATGATTGAGTGAGTTCATAGTTCAGGGAGGATGCCAGTTCTGGCATACACTCATTGCATTTATGGCATTGTGTAATCCCTTCATATCTCTATGCTCAAATTTCTTAATCTCTCAACTGGGTGGGGAGGATTTGATGGGGGGGGTGATCAGAGGATCACAAGGGTTCACTGTTTGAGAACTAGATCCTCTAGTTAAACACTCTCAATAATCAAGGAAAGAAACTGAAGTCTAGAGATAGGAAGAGATTTGGACAAGGTCAGAATGTTAACATGTAGAGCCAGGATGGCATTTCTGCTATGATTCTCTAGTCACTTAACCACCATTTGGCTCAGTGTCATCAACTGTAAAATGGGGATAAGAGTATCTACTTACTTGGTTTGTTGTGAGGATTAAATGAGATGATACTTATAAAGCTTTTAGCATAATGCCTGTGACATAAAAAGTTCATATAATAATAACAATAAAAAAGAATTATTATTGCATTCATCAAGGGTTCTGTGATTGTAACAATGAAGGAACTCCGTCTAACAATGGAAAATGTAAGACCATCATACCTTTGCAGAATTTGCAGCTCTTGTATAAGTACTACTGAAAAATTCTCCACAAGGGCAGGATGCAGGGGTGGGTTGATAAATGTTTAAAACCTAGATTCCCAGAAAAAAAATATATGTATGTATATATCCGTCACATTTTAAAGCTGAATCTGCACTATTAACATTTTCTTCATGAGTTTTTTTAAATCTAGAAATACAACAATAAATCAAGCCCTGATTAGCAGTATTTGTCAGATGTCCGAAGTATAAATGGCCACACTTAGAATTTAACAACCACCTCTCTTGAGATGGACTGAGGCGGCTCTAGCACACTCTTTGGCAAGAATCTTATTTCTTTATCTTTTTATCTTCTTTCTGAAACTCTCAGAATCTCTTTTGTTCCAACAGAACAAGGAGCTTTGGTAGGACAGCACCTTTAGACAAACTTTGCAGGCTATGGACTTTCTGTGAAGTGAAGAGAGGGTGATAAGTGAATGGTAACTAGCTGAGACCCTACCCAGGTGTGTAGAGTTCTTGAAGTGGTTCCTGTGTGCTAACCATTGATGGTACATTAGGTTATCTTTGAAACTTTAAAGATCTGTGGACAAGTCAAACACAGAGCAAGTTGAACATTCTGATGTGATGTTCAGCCTTGCACCTGAGAGGAAAGCAAAGTTCAGTATTAGCAGAGAAATGCATTCCATGTCAATCCAAGGTGGAAGACCATTAAGAATAATACTACCTAAGGCTACAGTCTCAACCTGAGAACCATGGTTTTTCTCCAAGCTAGAATGGGGCAGGTAATCCATGGAGGTCTGTGAGAGAGACGGCTTCATGCTCTGCTTGAAGTGTCATTAGTTGATGAGAGCATATCCCAAGGGTGGTCAGAAGATGAGTATTATCAAAGACTGATACTAGAAAAGGCACAAAACTGAAAGATCAGGGTCAAAAAGACTAAAGCTCAGAAGATATTCAAGGGTGTACAATTATTGGGGATACCAAAGGTAAGAAGAAGAAGGGAAGGATAGATAGGTGGAGGAGCCCGTAGGGCAAATGGGCCACTACCCAAAGAGGACAGAAAGAAGGCAGAGCGTGTCAATGCTTATTTTGCTGCCATCTTCTCTCTCAAGAAAAATGTTCTTCAAGGTGGAGAAAGAACAAGCATGGTTAAGAAGTCAATTAAGCCCAGTGTAGCTTAGGACATAAGAAGACAGCAATTAATTTCTTTAATACGAGGTCAAGTCTGCAGGATCTTAGAAACTAGACTGTATAACCATATCCTCTCAGGCTGAATTTGGATATTTGCTCTCTCTTTAGCTCAACACATATCTATAGGCCAACAGAAACCGGATTGTTGACAACCCATGACCTCCCAAAAGATGAGCTGGACAAAATGTTTGCATACCCCCATTTTCCCTGTGCAATTCAGGGCCAGGTTAGAGTCAGGAAAATATTACCAAACAATAAATCTGTAGACATTTCTTTAACAACCTCTTGCCTACTAAACTAATCAAAGTTAATGGAAAACTATTCCTGATTGCCCAGAAGGACCGTCTGTTTGGGCATTCCCACCCCTTGTTATCTACCAATGAATATAAAAGCATAGCAACTAATCTGGTACCTCTGAGAGCTGTAGGACCATCTCTCAGGGCAATGGATGCTTGGGGACTCACCACGACTGCCCTCCTGGCTTGTGTCATTTTCCTGACCTTTTTGTCTCTATGGAGCCAAGGATTCAAAAAAGGAAAGTTCCCACCAGGTCCCACTCCTCTTCCCTTTATTGGCAACATCCTGCAATTAGATTTGAAGAACCTCGCTGCATCATTCTCACAGGTAAAGGGGCTGGATTTGGGTTTTGGATCCTAGCTACTTGGGTTTTGGAGGGGGAGAGACACTAAGGATTCAAATGAATAAGTGAATCAGGACTCATGATTATTTAGAGTCCTAGGTCATGGGTGGTGTGGGTCAAGGGCTCTATGAGTGATATCTCCATTAGCAATGATGTCAGGCATGCATTGACTGTTTTGTCAAAACTTTGGTAGCAGAAGAAGAAATTCAGCAACAGGACCAAATCTTTACCATGTGTACAATGCATCATACTAGGCTCTAGAGATGTCAAGAGAAAAATAACCCGTTCAATCAATGAAAACTTCTTCAGGACCTAGTATGTGCCAGGTACTGTGTCAGACACAGGAGAGAAACATATGGTCCTCCAGGAGCTTACATTCTCCTAGGATACAACAAATTCGTAGATAAGTAAGTAGAATGTAATTAGAGGACAGAGAAAGGACTTGTAATTGGGGGACCCAAAAAAGTTTCAAGTAGAAGAGAACCCCTGAACTGGACCTTGAAGGATGTAACAGATTCTGATGGGAAGAGAGGGTGGGAATGAATGCCAAGCATGGGAGGCAGTCTGGGTAAAGGTAAGTATTTGAGAAATAATATAGCTATGGGGTGGGGGGAGTTTGTCAAGAATGTGAAGTTTGGGGTGAGGGGTAATACAAAATCAATCTGGACAATTAGGTTGGAGCCAGCTGTGCAGACATTTAAGTGCCAAGTTATGGAGGCAGCAGGGAGCCCTTGCAGACTTTTGAGTAGAGGAACGATATGGTCAGAACTGTGCACGGGAGTATTAAGTTGTTAATTGTGCAGATTATTCATTGCAAACGAGAAATACTAGAATTAGGGGATTGAACTTGGAGGCCACTGAAAGAATGGATAAAAATATCATTTATTAAGTCCCTTATGTGCTCAGTATTGTGGAGGTAACACAGAGTAAGAGATTTCTGCTTCATGTTAGTTGGAAAGGCCTAGTGCTCCTTAGGGCAAATCAACAAAACTGTTGCTAATGCAGCATATCTCGTGTCAATTCCACTGATAAAAATCATACCTTTTCTGATATTGAACCATTGGATAGTTCCCAGGACTTTGGTGGTGAGACTTTTCTTTTCTAGTCTTCAGTAGCTGTGGCTTGGCATCTACAGAAGCAGTTGCCAGGAGGTTCCTTCCAAGGCTAATATTGAGGGAGGCTGCGATGGAAGTAGGAATAGTGGTCTGTAGCTCTTTCTGTGGTGACAAAGAATTGGAAATTGAGGGGATGTCCATCAATTGGGGAATGACTGAACAAGCTGTGGCATATAAATGCAATGGAATAATATTTGGTATAAGAAATGACAAGCAGGTGAATTTCAGAAAATCTTGGGAAAACTTACATGAACTGATGCTGTGTTAAGTGAGCAGAACGAGCAGAGCATTGTACACGATAACACCAACATTGTGTGATGACTGGTTTTGATAGATTTAGCTCTTCTCAGCAATGCAATGATTGAAGAAAATTCCAACACACTCATGGTGGAAAATGCTATACACATCCAAAGAAAGAACTGTGGAGTCTGAGTACAGATAGAGACATACTATTTTCTCTTTTTTTGTTTTTTCTTTCTTGTGGTTTTCCCTTTTTCTTCTGATTCTTCTTTTACAACATGAGTAATGTGGAATTATGTGTAATATGTACATGTGTATCCTACATCAGATTTCATACTTTCTTGAGGAGGGGGGAAAGGAAAAAGCGGAAAATTTGGAACTCAAAATCTTATAAAAGTGAATGTTGAAAACTAAAAATAAATAAGTAAATAAATATTAGAATTTTTTTAAAAAAAAGAACAGTCTAAGAAAGAGGGGATGAGGGTCTTAATTGGGTCAGTGGACAATTGAGGAGGTAAGACAGAATAGATGTGGGAGACATGATGATAGAAGCTGCTTGACTTGACCATAATCAATTGGATTTGTATAGTAGGTAAGAATGAAGAATCAAATATAAATCTGTGACTGTCAGGGTGAATGGAAATGCTTCCTAGTGAAGTTCATTTCTTGGATGTCCTCAAGAAAAATAGGTAAGTTTGGAGGAAAGAGCAGTATTAGGGAAAAACAAATTAGTTGCATTATAGAATGTTAAATTTGCAATGCCAACAGGACATGCAGGTTGAGAAATCATTTGTAAACAGTTGGTCACATGAGCCTGGATTTCAAAAGTGATAAATTCTCTGGTCATATTGCGGTGGGGGTCTTCTGCTTAGAAATGATCAGTGAAACCATGGGTGCTGAGGTCACCTAGTTAGAGAGCATAATGGCAGGTCATGAAATTTCCAAGGGAGTGGAAAGAAAAAAAAATCACCCAGAAAAGAGGCTTAGTGGGAAAGAGATGTATGATGACCCAGCAATGAGGATTGACAATAAGCAGCCAGACACGTATCAGGAGAAGCAGAAGAGACCAGTGTCATGGAGAAGAGAAAGGTCTCCAGAAATTTTTTGATTGCTCAACCTCTTACTTGCTCTTCCCTCCATTTTTTGGGGGGAATTTTGACTGTGTTTTACTATTTCTTGATGTCTTATGGAGTCATGAGCCTCAAATTGTTTCCAAGCCAAATATCAAAAAGAGAAAAAATAGAGTCTGTAAAATAAAGACCAAGGCATTTTATGTCAATTTTTGGGAAATTTTGATAATAGATCAACAAAAAGATGTTTGGTGAACATCAAGGAAGGGACACAATGATACCAAAGAGCCACGCTATCTGCATCCAGAACAGACGATACCAGGTTAACTTTATATCCTTTGACAGAGATAGGAAAGTGATACCTCTTCAACTGAACAATTAATGGAATATGGAATATGGGAGTTTCTTTTCCACTTAAATAAAGGGCGGAAGCAATGTTTTCTAGTGGAATCACAGTTTGAGCTAAAACCATATCTTCATTGCAGATTTTCATGGTAAGGGAGATCTTGCTTCTTATTCATTTTTTTAACTTTTGAAATCACAAGAGGTGTATAAAGCTGCTTGATATTACTTGTTCTTCAAATAATGTTAGTGGTCATTCCATTGATTTTACTGTGGTATAAGGTTCATACAAGCACTGTTTTGCCTTGGAATTTTGGGTTGAATTAATTAAGAAACATTTTCAAATGTACAACAAAAGCTAGGTCTTGGCAGCCTAGAGTAAGAGTCAGCAATGTTTTTACATGAAGGACCAGATAGTAAATATTTTAGGCTTTGTAGGCCAAAAGGCAAAATAAAGGACATTATGTAGGTATATCTGTAACAAGCAAAAACATTCCATAAGTTTTTAGTGATGAAATTCAACACATAATCATGCTAATTGAGTTACAATTTTTTTGTGATTTTTGTGAATTTTTTTAACAGAGAAGATCCCCAAAAAGGACATAGACAAACAGGGCAGTTTTGTTACTATCACATTAAATTGAAAATACCAATCAAACCCACCCATTTGTACATAACAGAAACTCAGTTTCATATACTATTTCCAATCTGTTATTGGTGTATTTGTCTCCAATGCTCTGGACCTACTCTCTCAACCCCCACTCACCCCAGCAGACTGTGTCATCCAGGGCTTGGCTATCTCTTACTTCCACACATTCTAGCTGTAGTCTTGAGGAGTTCAAGGGAGTTTTTCTAATACTAACAACTCATGAACCCCCTACTGGCGTGTTTGTACCATGATTATTGGTTAAAATAAATAGTCAGGTAGACCTTATTTGTTTTGGGGAAAGGATAGTATAATAACAATTGTTGATATGGAAAATCCCACCAGAAACCTGTGGAATATTTTCCTCCAAGTAGATATATAGTCCAGTAGGAAATGGGCTCAAGAGTACCCATCTGGCCAAGGGGAAACTCACATTCTTAAAAGGCTCTCTTATGGATTCTTTAAGATTTTCTCCTCAAGTGTTAGTAGTTTTTCTGCCAGTCTCCTTGTACAGCCTTGAAGCTGCCTTTCTTTATCGTGTCATTTCCTTGAGTCATGAGATAGACACTGCCATCAGTTATTCCAATAATGTTGCTATGATGCTTATGGGAAGTCCCAATATCTCTTATACCATTAGAAGTTCAGGATATCCTCTTCTGGCCAAGGCAGTGGATGAAGGAAACTATAACCAAGGCTTAAGGAAGACCAGGATTTTATCTTCTTCTACATCCTAACTCCAAGGAAATACTTCTTAATGTCTTGGATGAAAGTCTTTCACCATAAAACTGCCAGATGTTCAAATCTTCAAGTTCTTAATCGGTTTCCAATTTTATACAAAAAGTAAAATGTAAAAATGGTTGAAAGAAGTGCAAGTACTGCATGTTGAAAGATTTTTTTTTGTCTGACTCATTAAATACTGAGGAAGGCTGGGTGGTACAGTAGATGGAACACGGGGTCTAGTGTCAGAAGGGCTCTGTACTTTGTTACTTTTAGGACTTTGGGTTCAGGCCTTTACATCTGTCCCTGGGCCCTGGTTTCTTCATCTGTGAAATAATATACCTTCCAAGGTCCCTTCTCTCTTTAGATCTATGTTCCTATAGCTCACGCTACCCATGCCACCACTTTTTCTCCTATCTTTTTGCTAACAATTGCCACTATGATTCCTCTCCTCCTATTTTTCCTTCATATAAGGGATATAATTTTGAATCTTTGAGTCTATGTTCAATAAATTTTCCTACTGTTAATGGGTCCACATGGAAAAAAGCAATACTGATTCATCATTTCACTATTTCCCCCCTCGATGACTCACCCTTCCATAACCATCATTCCACCTTACCTGTTCTCTGTGTCTTTTCTGCATTAATTTTTTCATGACTTTGTGTCCCAATGTTTCATTTGTACCAAAATGAGAACTTTGCAATTAAGACTTGGGAAAACCTGAGACCAAGAACTGTTTTGTGATTATTTGACAAACACACATTGCCAGGCTATCACTTAACCTGTAGACATGAGGATTTAGTAAACTGCTCATTAATCATCCTACAGCAGAATGAGGTCTTTAAGTGAAAGAGTTTTTTCAAAGAAAACTCAAATTCTAGTGGAAGAATGACTATTTCTATGCACTGACACTTGGTGCTTGATAGAGTTGGTTAATAAAGGAGAGCTTCTATATACCTCTCTGTAGTTACATATGTTGGCTGAAAGGCAGAAAACCCTCACACTTCAGACATGGGAGAACTGGAGGAGCTTTCATAACTTCCCAAGTAAGGATCTATGCCCTTTTTGAAAGACCCTCTTCACTGCCACTACCCTGGAACAGCCTGGGATTGGAGCATCTCAGTAACAGAAGGCAACCCAATCCAGTCCAGCAGATATACACCTGACCTGCAGTGGAGAAGCAGTATGGCTTAGCAATGGGCTAGTCTTAGAGCACGATGGTCCAGTAAAACATTCTCAGAGAAGCTCAGCTTATAAGTAGATCCGCCTTCCAACTCAACCCTTTTTGTGAACCTTTGTGAGGGCAGACCCCACATGGGTTCCAGAGTTCTAATTGTCCTCACCACATGTATCCCTACATACCTGCTTCACTGTAATGGTACAATAATTTTGTGTTCACTCTCCTCCTACAACTCAGAGAACTTTAGCAGCTACCCCTTTTGAGGACACAAACTTCTAGTGTGGATAAAGATTGGGGAAGTAAGGCAATGGGGGAATGAGAGAATTTGCAAAGTAAGCATGTAAAAATATGTTGAAAATAAATGTAAGGTGATATTTATAAGGGAAGGCACTAGCAGCTAGGGGATGGGTCAAGAAACAATTTGTGTAGAAAGTGGCATTTGAACTAAGCTTTGTGAAAATTAGGAATTCTAAGAGTCAGAGGCAAGAAAGAAGTGCATCCCGGGCTTGTGGACTACAAAAGCAGGGTGATGGCAGATAGTGTTGAATGAGAAACAGTAAGAAGGCCCATTTGTATGAACCATGGAATAAAGGAAGAGGAATAATGACAATGGAAAGGTTGGTTCCAGTCAGGTTGTGAAGAGATTTAAATGCCAAAACAGTTTACATTTGATCCCAGAGGTGATAGGGAAGCAGTGAAATTTGTTGATCAGGGGAGTGAAATGATCAGACCTGAGCTTATATAATGGCAGGAGATTGATAAGGAGCAATCATACAGGTAAAAGGGAGAGGGACAGAGAGACAGAGAGGCAGAGAGAGAGAGAGAGATTAGACTAACCCAGAGAAAAGAGAATATATGGGAGAAGAGAGGGTAGTCAACAGTGTCAATTACCATAAAGAGGTCTAGAAGAATATGGATTGAGATAAGGCCATCAGATTTGGCTCTTCAGAGATCATTAGTAACTTTAGAGAGATCAGTTGGAGTTGAGTGTTGATGACTGAAGAAATACTGTAAAAATTTAAGAAATGAGAGGGGAGGTCACAAGAGTAGATAGCTTTGGTTAGGAGATGACAATCCTCCCTGCATCCTTTGTGGCTTTTTTCCATGTTCTCCTAAAAGTTTCCCATGATTCATCTACCCAAAATCAACACCAGGCCCTTTTGCACCCTCTTTTCACTAGATATTACCAATGGAGCACAGAGGGAAACTATCTGAGAAAAATACAGTACCATATTAGTGACAGGGATTCTCAAGGAGCAAACTAAAAGGAATGAGAATACTACTTTGGTGTCCCACAGATTATGCCTTCGTATGCCCAGAATTCATTAACAACATATGGTCCAGTGAATGTATAGGTACATAAATGCACACATACATAAGGCACGTTATGAGGTAGCTGTGGAGGTAAATTCCAACTTTCTAAAGTTTCACACTGAACTTCTTCCTACTTCTTGACATTGTTTTCACAGCTGAGTGAAAAATATGGCCCCATCTATACTGTTTATTTTGGAACCCAACCTGTCGTGGTGCTACATGGATACAATATGATGAAGGAAGCTCTAATTGATCAAGGAGATCGTTTTCTAGAGAGAGGAATTGTATCATTGTTTGAAGATGTAATCAGAGGACAAGGTATGTTTTGTTTATTCAAATGAGACATTGAAAAGCAAAAGGGTATGGCAGAGTGTATCCAGTAGAATGTAACCCCCGCTCACCCCTGGAGCATAGTTACTGGTTTCATATTTACTGGTCTTTTCTCAGTATGTAGGACAAGACCTTCCTGGGGTAGGTACTTTATATCTACCATGCTGTATTGTATTTTGGTTTCAGTTAAATAAAATTAAATTTCATCAATGAATTAAGCCCCAAACACTGTGCCCTCCACCACCTCCAGTGTTATAATGACCAATGTCCTTTTTTTCTCTTTTGTCCAGGAGTTGTTTTCAGTCGTGGAGAGAGATGGAAACAAATACGAAGATTTTCCCTCATGACCCTAAGGAACTTTGGGATGGGGAAGAGAAACATTGAAGAGAGAGTTCAAGAAGAAGCCCAATGCCTGGTGGAGGAGCTCAGGAAAACAAAGGGTTAGTTTTTAGTTCTTTCCTCCGGGGCATGTGGGGTCCAACTGCTCACTCATCCTAAGTCCTGAATACTTCTTGCTTTGGAAGTCATTCTGATAGTTTCTATCTTGTTCCACTGATAAGGCAATCACTCTCCTGGGCCAGAGAACTCCCTTTTCTCTTCTCATACTCAGTATTATAAGCTAATCTAGTTTCCTTATAAGGGGTAAAGGGAATTGTCCAGGACAATAATATTCTCTAGCCTTGGAGGAATTAAACACAATATCCAGGTATAGATAGAAGAGATGCCCAGTTCCTACATGATTGGAAACATTTCAGTTAAAGCTGTTTTTTCCTCCTCTGGCAACTTTTCTCTTCACTAGGTCAGCCCACTGATCCCACCTTCATCCTTGACTGTGCCCCATGCAATGTGATCTGCTCTATCCTGTTCCATGATCGATTCGATTACAATGATGAGAAATTTCTAAAACTGATGAACTTGTTAAATGAAAACTTTCGGCTGCTTAGCTTACCATGGACACAGGTAAGACCAGTTTTCTTGTCTGTAAAATGGGTATAATAAAAGCACCTACCTGCCAAAGTTTTGAGAGACTAAAATGAGGTAATATATTTAAAGCATGTTGGGCACATTTACAATTCTACATAAATGCTAGGTTTTGCTGCTGTTATTGTTATTATTATTACTGCAGAGAGGAGGAAACTGAGGTGCAGAGAATTCACATGATTTACATGAAATCACCATGTAAGTCACAGATCATACGTGATGACCCAGATCTTCTTAATCCAAATCCAATCATCTTTCCACTTAATTATTCTGTGCTGTAGAACAGACAACCTCATCTTCACAAAACAGATGAGAATTAATTTTTCAAGAAACCTGAATCTTTAACATCTTTAAGTCCTTTTGTTGATATTGTGAATTTCAGCACCATAGTCAGCCCAAGCCTCCAGTCACTCTTGACAAGGAAAATGAGTGGTGAAAAATGAGGTCTGAGTTTCCATCTTCAATATTATAGGAGCCAGAGACGATTCTGCTCTTTACTCACTACCCTGTCCCTTTTTATCTGATAACCATCAATGCCACCAAGAGAATGGAAGTACCTAGGTTTGAGGCTACAAAGATAAAGAAGCTAGGCTTTCCCAAGAAGTAGAAAACAGTACTCTCTTTGGCATTCTAGACCCTCTAAATTTGGCATCATATTAACTCTTAAGCTTGATCTACATACTACTCTCTTTCATGTACTTTATGGCTGAGCCAAGCTGGATCTTTCTCCGTCTCACATTAAATCCTGTGATTCTTTGACATTGTGACTTTGTTACCCTGTCCCCTGTTCCCTGAGTGTCCTTCAGGCCCCCTTTTTACTTGTTGAGTTAAAGTCAAACTTTAATGCCACCTACTTCATGAAACCAATCAGAACATTGGTTCTGATGTACCAATCATGTATTGTTTAAGAGTCATCTATGTGTATTTATCTTATTCCCCTTCTAGAATATAAACTCAATATGGGCAGGGGTTGTATCTTTTGGAAACTTTGTATCTGTCTGAGCACCTAATATTTTGCTCTGCATTATGTATTTTATGAGTATTCATCAAATTGACCTAAATGGATGAATAATTGATTAGCACAAACTCATTTAGTTGAAGTTATAGTGAGAAAGCTCATTATACAGCCTACCTTCAGACATACTGGTCCTGAAACACACACAAAATACTAAGAGCATGCCCTAGCTTCTCTTGGAAGCCTTTCTACACTGGTAAGAGCTTCCAGATCCTTTGACATCTCAGGATCACCTCCATACTGGGACTAGGCAAAATTGGGAGACTTTAGTAGCGGAAACATCAATTACTGCTAAACCCAGAACTAGTCTTTCAATTAGTAACTTTAACAAAGTCATCAATATTTCTGTATGTTACCAATAAAAGTGAATAGGAAGTAATAGAAAGAGAAATTTCATTAAAAAAATACTATAGAACATATAAAATACTTGGGAATCAATCTACCACAATGCACATAGGAATTGTTTGAATACAGCAACTACAAAGCCCGCTTTATGGAAAGAAAGACTGACCTAAATAATTAAAGGAATCTTAATTGGTCATAGGTAGGCTGAACTAATATAACAAAATACCACTTCAATTCATTTACTCATGTAATGCTATACAAATCTAAGGATTACTTGATAGTGCTAGAAAAATGATAATAAAATTGATCTGGAGTACAAAATGTCAAGAACTACAAGGGAAATCATGAAAGAAAAGAAAGAAGAAGGGAGAGTAGCAGTACCAGATCTCAAAATTTCTTACTAATTTTGAAATAGAGAGGTAGATCAGTTAAATAACTGAAGTATACTACATTTAGAAGCAAGCTAACTTGATATCCTAATGCTGGACACACACACACACACACACACACACACACACACACACAAGCCAAAACACTAGTTACTGTGGTAGGAACTCACTATGACAAAAAAATGCTGGAAAAACTAGGAACTATTGTGGCAAAATAAATGCTAAGACCAATGCCTCATGCTGTATATGAAAATTAGCTTCAGATTTATACATGACAGTTATAAAAGGTCACATCACATACAACTTAGAGATACAAAGAAGAGATTACCTTTCATATCAGTAAGTAGGGAAAGATTTCATGAAAAATATATTTAAAGAATCACAGAAGATAAAAAGATCATTTTTGATATATAAAGTTGAAAATTATTGGCACAAACAAAATCAGTGTTGCTGCACTTAGAAGGGAAGCAATTACCTGATGGAAAATGTTTGCATCAGTTTTCTCTGATAAAGATATTAATGACAAAATTCATAAGGAATTGATTCAAATGTATTAGAGCTATTCACCAAGTGATAAGTGGTCAAACACTATGAACAAGAACCTCTCAAAGGAAAATGTCAAAGCTACAAACTGCTATATGAAAAATTGTTGCAAATCACAAATAATTAGAAAAATGAAAACTAAAGTAAATCTCACACTCATTTAGCAAAGATGATAAAAGAAGAAAATGACAAATATTGGTGGAGCTGCAGAAAAAATGGCACATTAATATGATGTTGGTGGAGTCCTTCTGGAAAGCCATTTGGAAGTGTGCCTCAAAAGTTAGTAAACTATATACCATTTCAATCAGCAATTTCTCTCTTAATTTTAGTCCCTATATACATCAGAGAAAAATGAAAAAGACTCATATTTACAAAAATACTCTTAGTGACTTTTTGTTGTAGTAGAGAACTGGAAACTGAGGGGCCATACCCTTCAATTTGAGAATAGTTGAAAAAATATATTAGATTAATTTGATAGAATACTATTTTACTGAAAGAAATAATGAAAAGAATGGGTTCAGAGAAGCCTTGAAAGAATTGTATAAACTGATGCAGAGTGAAATGAGCAGAACCAGGAGATCATTTTATTTGATTACAACAACATTGTAAAGACAAAATCTTTGAAAAACTGAATTATTCTGATCAATGCTATGACCAACATTGCTTCGAGAGGACTTATTATGAAGTGTGCTGCTCTTTTTCTGACTGAGAGGTGACACACTGAATATGCAGAATGAGCCATGCATTTATGGACGTAGACAATGTGGGATTTGTATTTGGCTTGACTATTCATGTTTATTACAAGAATTTTTAATATCTTAAATTCAAGTGGCAGGAAGAGACAATTTTTCTTAATTGAAAAACAAAATAAAATAAAAAGAAGTTGATTATACACTTCCTGCTCTAAAGAGAATCTTTCTTTTCCTCTCACCTCAAGTACTGAGCTTCCCTGATAGTCAGAGCTTTTCTTTTTCTGAAGTCTCTAATTAATTGTCATCCCCCAGTCCTAATCACCCCCCACCCCTACTGGGTGCAATTGGTAGCATTGTACTCTGTTAATATCCCATCTCTGGAAGAGAAAGAAACCTGGTCTTCTTCCTAGGTTTCTCTCTCTGCTCCATGCCCATTTCAATCAGAGAAATGAGATTATCACTCCCTAACTTTCAATGAGGCCAGTGACTTCTGATTTCCCTAATTCTGTTGCATGTTACCCTAAAATTTGCTCTGTCCGATTAGGATAAGATGCTTTGCCTACTGATGGCTGCTAGAAATTCCCCCTTTTTCATATTCAATACCAAGTTCTTCCTTAATGGATGCCTTTTTAAAAAGCCTATATTTCTACCCCTTTACTGCACTTTAAAGCTTGTCACAAAAATGTCTCAAATGACTTTCTTAGAAATGTGGGCAAGTCCTGATTTTTCTATCCAAATGTTTCAAAATGTATTAAACAAAACTAAGTATCATATGTTTGAGTGACAATGGGAAAATAAACATATTGACAGACTGTTGGTGTAGCTATGGATTGTTTAGGCAGTCCCAAAAGCAATTTGGACCTATCAATCCCTAATTAGCAACTCATATATGTCCTTTGCACCAGCAACACAAATCTTTGGCCAGTGCTCCCAAAAAATCAAAAAGAAGAAAATAAGCAAAATTGACGTTACATAAAAAACTGTCCTGATTATTTTGGGGGGCTGCAAAGTACAGGAAACTAAGGGGCTGCTCATCAACTGAGGTAGAGCTGAACAAATCATGGTATGTGAATATAATTGAATTCTACTATGTTGTGAAAAATGATGAAAGGGAAAGCCTTACATCTAAGAAGACTTTATGAATGTATTCCAAGTAAAGTGAGCAGAACCAATCTGTACAATAACAAAAACTAGAGAAAGACAAACACTGTGCAGGGCTAGAGTTCTCTGATCTACATAAGGACCCACCATGATTCCAGAGGAACCATAATGAAACATGCTGCCCTCCTTCTGACAGAGAGGGCATGGACTCAAACATTTCTGGCTATTGCCAAAGTGGGGATTATTTTTGCCTGTCTATGTATATGTGTTTCAAGAGATTTTTTTCTTTTTTTCCCAATATGTAGTAAAGATGAGAGAGAAAACACTTTTTGTTATGAAAAAAATTAATTAAACTTATAAAGAAATGCAATGCCTTTGAATAGAACATAATAGTTTGTAAGTAGGGATATGAAGTTATCTCTTTATGACAATAAACTCACATGTGTTTGTTTGGGTTTGGGGGGTGTAGCTCTACAACTTTTTACCAGCATTCAGAGTGTACCTCCCTGGAAAGCATAAGATATTTTCTAGAAATATAGAGGAAATGAAACATTTCATTTTGGAAAGAGTGAAGGAGCATCAAAAGAGACTGGACCCCAGCAATCCTCAAGACTACATTGACTGCTACCTCTCCAAAATGCAGCAGGTAGGATGCAAGGGTGAAGCACCTTGTTTATTGAGCAAGGCTCATATTCCAAGAATTCCAAGAAATCACTTTCTTCAAAGTACAGGCAGGGACATCAGAAAGTCTCAAGATATCCACTTCCCCTAATGTTTCCATTACCTTCTAATAACCGGGCTTTGTTTGGTCTGACCTTGTCCCTTATCTGAACTCTTTAAGTGAAATGAAATTAAAAGAGTTCTGCTTTGGTGGATGATCTGGGCTTTCCTGTTAGGAGGATATTGTATTGGAGAATGGTAATAGGAATGAATGAATAAACATTTACTAAGTGCATCCTACGTGCCAAGTACTTAGTGCTGAAGACACAAAAAGAGGCAAAAGAGAGCCCCTGGCCTCTGGGAGCTTACAATCTGAAGGGGCAGATAATATGTAAACGAATACAAAGTAAACTCTAAACAGGAGAAGTGGGATGTAAAGCACGACTCTCAATTCATTCTTCACAAATCTACAAAGTTAACGTGCATGAAGTGGGAGACTCACTGGGCCATTCCTGTGATCAGGAAGCTTCAGGGCTCCTAAGACACAACACAGATTCATCTGTTTGGCTTTTAATACCCTTCACAGTCTGGCTCCAGCCTCTCTTTCTAGCCTGGTTATGCATTTCCCCCTCACACCCTGTATGGTACAGGCAAACTGGCCTTCTTATTTTCCCCTGTACGTGATCGCCCATCTTTTGCCTTTTTGCCTTTGTACACTCTGGCCCCCATGCCTGGAATGCTCTCACTCACTTTCTTCAACTATTAGCAGCCCTAATGTCCTTCTGAACTTGGCTGCTACCTCCTTCAAGCAGCCTTCACTTATTTCTCCTTGTGTTAGTGTCCTACCCAAAAATCTCTGTGTGTTCATTTTCTAAGGATCCCATGTGTACTTGCGTTGAATTCCTTCAATAGAACGTAAACTCCTAGAGGATAGAGACAGTCTTATTTTTATCCTTTCCCTTTATATCCCCACTACTCAATGCTCTGCCTGGCACATAAGAGATATATCTCATGTATTTGTTGATTGAGTGATTTAAAAACTAATAAAAATGTTAAACAGCACAGACCTAAATGCTGATCGTTGAAATGTTCACTAGAAACTTTCTTTCAGCTTGATACCAAGACCCTCCCTAGATGTATTACCATATTGCCCCTTTTACCTCTATATTTTTTGCCTTTATTTCAGTGGCCCTAAACCAATGGGAAATTTTTAAAAATAGTGTTGAATTGCCTTAAAAGCATGAGAGTGTTTATTCCATTGATTAAACTTTTCTCTTTATTTACCTTATGCTTGTCTGATTTGAAGTTTTCTAGGTCAAATACCTGATTCACTTTGAAATTCTTTTTAGGAAATGCCTGAAATACACTTTTTTTTTCTATAAGGCTATCTTCTTTTATCAAATATTTATATCTTCGCACCCAATGAAGTAAAGATAAACAAAATTCTTGTTATCACATGAGCATGATCAAGAAAAAGAAATTTTCATTTTGGCCATGTCCAAAAATATCTGTCTCATTTTACATACTAGTCCAACAACTCTCTCTTAGAAGGCAGGTAGCATTTTTCATCACTGGTCCTCTGCACTCATGATTGAAAATTGAATTGATATGAGTTCATTAATTTTCCAAAATTTTTCTTTTTTCAGTGTTGAGGCTGTTAGTCAATCTTATTTTGTGCATGATTAAGCTCATATTTGCAGGATTAGTTATTCAGGTGAATAACACAATCTTCTTTGATTTAAATCTATATCTTCCTAATTCAAAATCTAGTGTTCTATCTATTATGCCATATTGCTTGAGGGGAAGAAAGTTGCCTGGGAAGTGCAAGCCTTTGGTTGGGCAGTGGAGGCCTGAAGGTATTGGGAAAGTTCTAGTCTCTTAGGGTAGGGAAAGGAAGGTGGGGCAGGGTTCCTAGGACAAAGTTTATGTACTTCGTATGGTTACTAATGCCTTTCACTACTGTCTCTCATTACTTCATTTATTTTATACCTCTCCTTTAGGAAAAAGATAATCCGCAGTCTGAATTTGACTTAGAGAATCTAAAAATGACTGGAGTAGACTTATTTGTTGGAGGAACAGAGACAACCAGCAGTACCCTAAGATATGGACTGCTGCTCATTCTGAAACATCCTGAGGTCCAAGGTAAAGTAAAAGAACTGCCATGCTTACAGGCCAGGCTTGCTTTCCCAGCACTGTACGAGCTCAGAGGTTGGCCCCACATTTCCACTTTTTAGATTTGTATGACTCCCACAGGCCTATTTTAGAAAACAGAACACTTGGGCAAGACCTGATAGTTATTTAAGTATGTGAAGGTTTGTCGTGGGGAATTCAATTCACTTTAACAAATATGGATAAAGTTCCCACTGAGCTCTCTCAACTCTATGCATAGCATACAAAGACTCAAATGAAACATCTCCTTTCCTCAAATGGCTTACATTCTGCCAGGGCTGGTTCTGCTGTATCCAAAGAGGCAGAACTAGGAGCCATGGATAGATGTTGCAAATTGACAAATGGAGACTTCATGTAAGAGAAAGACTTGCCAACTATTAAAGTTCTCCCCAAGTTCATTCACTTGTCCAGGAAACAGTGAATTCTTGCTTACTGGAGGTTCTCAAGCACAGGCTGGGTGACCCTTTATTCAGTCCATTAGAAACAGGAATCCCATTCAAGTGTGGATGGCCCTAGGTAAAAACAGGTTATTTCCAACACTGAGATTCTATGCCTCAGCAGCTTAGGATATTGAGACAGGAGCTGAGATACATACCTGGTTCATGGTTTAAATCAAGGTGATAATGTCATCACCAGCTCTATCAAATTCATATGAAGGCATCTACTTTCTTTGACAGTAATAGCTGGCATCAATATAAATGATGTAAGGTTTGCATATCACTTGACGTAGAGTATTTCATTTGATGCCCTCTAAGGGAGGTGCAGTTATTTTTTCCATTTTACAAATCTTGGAATAATAGATTAGAGATGTAGGGAACCTTAGAAGACAGATAATTAATGATCCTCATTTTTCTGACGAAGAAAATGAGGCTCAGACAGGTTTAATGCCCTGCCTGAATTTATGCAGATGGTGTCTAAAGAGGAATGCAGTCCTGACTCCTATCCACTAAGGCACAGAAAATTATCGCATTATTGCTGCAAAAGTCATTGCTTCCTGCACTGTGTAGAAAGAGGACACTGAGCACATCTGAGAATCATTTCAGGTCATATGATCAGGCAGATATTCTGCACAGGCTCTGTGAAGCATTTCCAGGGGACCAGGAAGCTCGGTGGTTATTTGTATTTTTGTTCCTGCAGCAAAAATTCATGAGGAAATTGATCGTGTGATTGGACGTAATCGAGCTCCTTCCATAAAGGACAGACAAGATATGCCCTATGTGGATGCTGTGGTGCATGAAGTGCAAAGATTCATTGACCTCATCCCTCTGAACCTGCCCCATGCGGTGACCCAGGACATCCAGTTCCAACAGTATGTCCTGCCCAAGGTCAGTAGCCATGGGATCATGGAATCTAGTTTTGGAAGAAATCTTAAATATCATCTGGTCCAGGGATCACATTTTAGACATGAGAAAATCAAGTCTCATTGTCATGATCTCACGTGCAGTTCTCCATAAGGCAGTCTTTGTTACATGAGGCTTACTTGGATGTGGTGCTGAATGAAAAATGAGAGGAAAGTATATACTTATCTTGGTTCTCACTGCTTCTCATTCACTGTGGTAACACTTTGGAAAGAAAATGTACCGGGAGAATAACAAAGTGAGATTGTTTAAGTGAAATTTGTGTTTATTTCATTTCCTCTTACTAGACAGTGAAATGGATTGTGTAAAAACTATTGACTGTCCCATGGTGCAAATGGAGACACTGGGTCTCAGGTCAAATGACAAGCCTAAGGTCATTTAAAAATGATGGAGCAGATACTACAACCTAGGTTTTTAGATCTAAAATACTGCTTTCTGGGGGGGGTGGTACTAAGTAAGCACTGATTAAATTAATTGACTTAAATTGAAGTTTCCTAGCAATGGTTGAGCAAAACTATTCTCCCTCCAAGAAATAAGAAGGGAGCATTCCCCCTAATTTCATGTTTAATGTGCCCCATTGAGTGCATTGTTCAGTTAAAATCATCAAAACGTCAGTAAGAACCTACTATGTGACAATTGCTGGTCCAAGTGCTGTTGCCGCAAGGCAAGAATAGAAGGGTATTTTACTATTGAGGACTTTGGCTTTTCCTGGAGTGAGTACAATTTGGAACCAGGAAAGTATATCCAAATAATTATTTCTTTCCTTCAGACCCAAGTTGTGATTTGATTGGAAGAGTGGTTTCCTGCTGAAGAAACTCCTTCAGGAGGAAGCCTGATCTTCCCCTAGAGGCTTTAAACATTGCCTGGGGCACTGACAATTCACATGTCCTTCCCAGAGTCCTACAGGCAGCAGGTGTAGACATGAAGTGTAGACCAAGGAACTGAGGGTAGAGAGAGCACAAAGAGCTCAGGACCTTAGCCAAGGCTTCCTGTAGGAGGGGGTACCCAAGCCAATCTTTGAAGAAAGCTGGGGATTCTAAAAGGCTGACGTGAGAAAGGAGTGCCTTCCAGGCATGGGATATGGCCATTACAAAGGCATTAAGGCCAGACAGGGAGCCTTGTGGATGGGGAACAGTAGTTGGACCAGTTTAGCTAGAACTCCAAGGAGGGCATGATGGGAACACTAACCTGTAAAGCTAGACTACAGCCTATACAGATTCTCAATGGCTTGACATCCAAGTCTGTACCATACACAAAGCAGTGTACCATTTGTACTAGAGACAATAGGGAATCACTGAAGATTTTTGGTACTGGCATATAAAGGATATTCATGATGATAACTGACTCTCCCCTGGAATTTCTTCCCTCTAGGGCACAACAATCTTCCCACTGCTCTCCCCAGTCTTGTGTGACAGCAAAGAGTTTCCCAACCCTGACCAGTTTGATCCCCAGCACTTCCTGGATAAGAATGGGAAATTCAAGAAAAGTGACTACTTCATGCCATTTTCCATTGGTAAAAAGACACCCTTCCCATCTCTACCTCTCACTCTAAAAGGAGAATCCTGTTTCCCTTCTGCCTGAGCCTCCTCCTAAAAGTTTTTCAGATTTCATGCTGCTCCACTGTGGCATGTGACACACTATCTTTTCTAGTGTTCCCATGGCTTGGCTTTTTTCTCAGAACCCTCAAGAGATGAGCTGAGCCTCTTGAGTGGATTTCCAGCTCTCTTATTTTAGTGGAACTATGACTTCATTTCAATATCCGCTATATAAGGGCTCAGTGTGGGAAGAATGGTGTGAAGAAGGAATTCCTTCCTTCCCCTAGTGACTATTACTGGCTGAAATATAACTCACCTTAATAGTTCTCATCTTTTCTGCCCCTTCACATCCTTCTCTTTTACTCCTTTTCCCACTATTGTACTGGTCCAATGAGTCTGTTTCACTTTGGCTGACACCGATATTCTATGAAGGTTTCTAAACATAATTTTTTTTTCTAGGAAAACGGTCTTGTCTTGGAGAGGGCCTGGCGAGGATGGAGTTGTTTTTGTTCTTTACCTCTATTCTACAGAATTTTACTCTCAAACCAGTTGGAGATCCAAATGGAATTAGCATGAAGAACAACCATATTGGGTTCATCAATATTCCACCACATTACCAACTATGCTTTCTTCCTCACTAAGAAAGAAGAAAAAGTTCATTTAGTAAATTAGCCAGCTATTTTCATCTTCTGGACTCAATACTCTCATGTTTTTGATTGGAATCCCCTTGAGGGAAAGAAAAATTCACTTATTGATTAAAATGTTTCTTAATTTCCAGAGGCAAGGCAGGCTAGTGGAGTACCTTGTATGTAATTTTGTAATAGGGACTGCCTTTTAGATACTTATGTGCAAACCTCTCCCAAATGTCTCCAGCCATGTTCTGATTCACAGCCCCAATTCCAATTTTTGGGTGTGTGTAAATGATCTGAAAATATTTCCCCAGAAAACCCATATTAATTTGTTCTTTTGTTTTCAAATATCCTCAGGGATGATCTTCTTTTGTATTACATAGCCACTGTTTGTGAATTTGGGGTACAATAAACAGCTGTGTTGCTAATCATACCTGATGTGCAAATGTGTGCCTGCACTTCATACTTTGAGGATTCATGACTTCAGAAGCAGTATGGTAATATGGAAGGAGCCCTGATTTTGGGGGCATATGACCTGGGACCAAGCCTGCTACTAATGCTAATGACTTGTGTGGCCCTGGACAATTCATTCCACTATTTATTCTCACATCAAATTCTTCATCTCTGCAATGAATGGATTACATGGGCTCAGGGTTCCCTACTGACTCTCCATATTTTGATCAGTGGAAATAGTTGATCCAGCCACCCAAGCTTTAGTGGACCACTTTCAAAGGAGAACCATCTCCTGGTGACAGTCACACTAGTGATGGACTTCTCTGCTATTGGTTAGGATGGTCACCAAGTGACTAAGTCACTGTCCATTGATGGACCCATAACTTTCTAGGTTTGTAGAATCTTCTAGCAGGGGTGGGGAACCTGCATTCTGGAGGCCACATGTGTGAGGTCCTCAAGTGTGGACCTTTGACTGAATGAATCTAGACTTCACAGAACAAATCCCCTTAATAAAAGGATTTGTTTTGTAAAAATTGGACTCAGTCAAAAGGCCTCACCTAAGGACCTAGACGGCCACATGTAGCCTTGAGGATGCAGATTGCCTAATCCTGTTCTAGAGTTTAGGTACTAACCACCTAAGATCATCACCATGCTACAACTCAAAGCAATACAGCAATCTGTTAAAGACCTATGATTTTGTTAGTTAAAGTCCCAGAGCAGGTGAGAACCCAACTATAACTCAGTAGCTAAATCTGAGAGAGTTGTCTCAAGTTCTTAGACATCGTGGGACTTGCCTCTGGCCACATAGCTCTAAATAAGCAAAATTCAGACCGATATTTTTCAGACTCCAAGTCCAGCATCATAACATGGCTTCCACTCTATTTCCTTTACTTCAATGACCCCTTATTTTTACAGTTCCTCACTTCATCTCTTGCCTCACTTTTTTCCTTTCAGCATCCTGACCTAATAATGAATCAGTTCCATTTTAAATTGACCTCAATGTCAAAATCCCTTGTTTTCTTGACCTATGGAGACATGCATCACTTACCACATTCCAATAACCACTTGCCTTATCTGTTACTGTAGACTTGCCACTAAATACAGAACTCTTCTGTGACTCATTATCTCCTGTCCTTCAGCACCTATTTTGAGATTTCTCTTTTATACTGAGTCCTCTCACATTATCCCCTTCCCCCTTGCCAGAATTCTGAAGTCAGCATAACACTGAAAAAAGTTTGAAAATATCTATTGATAATTTATAATTTTCTACAGTTCTGTATTCTAAATCACCTCTGCATCATACACACACACACACACACACACACACACCTCCTTTCTTTTGTTCCAGGATGGTAGAGGGTGGTGGAAGAACAGAAAAAAGAGGCAGCATTTTTTCTTGCAACTATCAGCCCCTCTACTTGGACCCCTAATCAAAGCTCCTTTCTCCTCTGATAGCTTGTGCCTTCTATCCTCCCTTGTTTTTTCTTAACTTTTTGTCTCTTCATGTCACCTGCTCCCTTCCCTACTGCTTACAATCATGAGCACATCTCTTTCGTTCTTAAAAGGAAACAAAAAAACCCATCTAATTCCCAGAGATTCCCTGATAGGTTGTTATTGTCTCTGCATTACTCAGCACTCTCAGCCCATCAAAAATGACACAATATTCCTTTTTGAATATGCACTGAGTTAACATCTTTTCTGCCTCAGTGTAGGAGGAGGGTTTGCTTCAACCTCTGGAAGGCACAGGACGAGTCCTTCAAGACTGGCTTTTCATCTTGAAAGTTCAAGGGTGCTGAGTCACACATGGCCAATAGGAAATGCACCTGGTAATCTCTCTCCATGCTCTGTTCAACCCCAATTATATTGCCCTTCTCTGCTACTCCTTCCTTACATGATCAATCTCCTAGAAAAATGATCTATCCATTGGCCTCTATTTTCTCACCTCCTACTTAACTCCCCTCCCCACAATCTGTCTTCTATTATTGTTACAAAAAAGAAACTGCTCTCTCTGAGATTAGTGTGTCTTTTAATTGCAAAATGCTGTTGCTTTTTCTCAATCTTCATCTTTTGATTTCTCTGGAACTTTTGATATTATTGACCACACAATCCTTCTAGGTCAATAATTCTCCTCTTTGGATTTCCTTGACACTGTACCGCTCCTCTATTTCTCTTCCGCCTTCCCATGTGGCCACATTGTGGCCGAGATCACTTGAAACAGAAGACTCAGCTCTATGAACGAGTTTAGAATTCTATGGCCACTAAGGGTGTGAGATGACTGAGAGCAAGAGCCATGACAAATAATCGTTTAACTGTGCTAGTTAACTCATAGAAACAGTCAGAACCGTAATTAGCAATTCTGACATCAGAGGAGGAAGCACCAAGTGACTTCAAAAGCACTTTGAATTGCCCAGGACGTTGCACTGTATTGAAGAGACAGAGACCCTGGGAAACTGCAAAGGAAACCACTGGGGTAGGTAAGAGATCAAGACCAAACCAGAAAAGAGCTCCAATGGGATGGAGTCAATTTGTCAGAGGAGAGAGATGAGGAAGACATCAGCGATAGGCTGCCCAGTTCACCATTTATTCTTGTGGATTAGGCTCTAAGATCCATTGTTCTACTTACTGAAAGAATACACATGTTGTCCTCACCCTCTCAGTGTTGGGGCCCTGGAACAAAGCCCAGCCTGGCCCACCTTAGCTACAGCACATCTTCTGTGTTTGTGACTATCTCATCCAAGATACAACAGTCAGTAGGTTCTAAAAGCAAAGACTATTGTCACTTGTCAGTCAATACGAGGTCTTCTCTCCCAGTACTCATAAGCAGCAATCTCTGTCTACAGCTATGACCTTCCCCCAGTGATGGCTAGGATAAAACTGGTGACTCTTTGGAAACTGAGGATTTTTTTTCCCAAAATGTAGCTTTCCTAATGTTGAATTCAGCACCCTCCACTTTTTCAAAAGCCACTATTATGTTCAGGAAAGTGACCTTTGCACAAAACTGCTGAGAAAACTGAATGGCAATATGTCTCTCCTCCCCAGTGTAAACAATTTCCAAAGTTACATCAAACACTACAAGTTTCAAAGAATCAATAATGTAAATATTCAGGTCACATGAGAAAAGAAGATAAGAATGAAATGTTAGCTCTTTTTAAAAATGTGGAGAGCAACAAAAACTATCAAAATGTGCCTAAACATTGACATCTGGTCTGTATCTTACAATTTTAGACGACATTGCTCGGGCTGCTAACAGTTTAAGTGACTTGCCCAGGATTACATAGACAGGACATAAGCCCAGGACCACCATGACTGCAAGACCAGCTGTTACTCCCCTGTGTTATGGTGCCTCTTGTAGTACTTCTCCCACCTGCCTCATTCCTCCTCAGTTTCCTTTGCTGGACCTTCATCCAGGTCATCCCTACCAACCATGCGTGCCCCCTAAAACTCTGTCCCATGCCCTTGTTTAGTCTTTCTATATAGTAGAGGCTCCTAACCTGAGGTCCAAGGACTGATGAAGAAGGTCTATGGATAGTTTTAAGGGTATCTGTGGACTTGTTCATGGACAATTTCACAATACCAACAGCCTATTGGACATATTTCAACCTCGATTCCCACATACATCTTGAACTCA
The DNA here is from genome assembly GCF_900497805.2 of Vombatus ursinus. Taxonomy (NCBI): domain Eukaryota; kingdom Metazoa; phylum Chordata; class Mammalia; order Diprotodontia; family Vombatidae; genus Vombatus; species Vombatus ursinus. The sequence goes on along the minus strand of NW_020954625.1, from coordinate 106,767 downwards.
ACATGTCCAAAACAGAGATAACTTTCTCCTTAAACCTTCCCTTCTTCTGAACTTATCTATTAATGTCGAGGGCACTACCACCCTTTTAGTTACCTAGGATCGCAATCTCAGTGTCATCCTCAACTCTTCTCACCTCCTTATCCCCAGTAGCCAATCTCTAGATGAGTCATATTGTTTCTATCTTGACATCTGTTATATATGTTTCCTTCTCTCAACTTACACAGCTACCACTCTGGTTCAAGCCTTTGTTAGCTCACTTCTGATGTCATGCAATAAACTTCTAATCAATGTTCTTGACTTACCTTTCTTTGCACTTCAATCTATGTTGCTAAACTCAACTGCCAAATAGATTTCCTAAATCACAAGTCTGATCATGTCTATAGGAAGCCCCAGTCATTTCCTATTACTCCCAGGATCAAATATAAAATGTGTTGGTTGACTTTACAATCCATCACTACCTAACCCCATCCTACATTTCCAGTCTTTTCACTTTAAACTCCCCTCTATACACTTAGTCAATAAATTTAGTAAAGAATATAGCCAGTCAATAAACATTTCTTAAGAACCTACTTTGTGCTAGGCTCTGTGATAAGTGTTGAAGATACAAAAAGGGATAAAAGACAGACCTTGTCTTCCCTGGAAGAGCTCTCTCCCTCTCTCCCTCCCTCTCTCTCTCTCTCTCTCTCTCTCTCTCTCTCTCTCTCTCTCTCTCTCTTTCTCTCTCTCTCTTTCTCTCTCTCTCTCTCTCACACACACACACACATACACACACACAATGTATAAGATAAATATGAAGGAATTATCAGAAGGAAGGCACAAGAATTAAGAGTTTGGAACACCTTCCTGTAGAAGATGGGATTTTAGCTAGGACCTAAAGGAAGCAAAAGAAAAAAAGGCAATAAGTAGAGATGAAGAAGGAGACCATTCCAGTGATGTGGGACAGCCAGAGAAAATGTCTGGAGCTAAGAGATGGAGTGTCATCTTTGTGGGACATTCAGAAGCCCAGCATCACTGGATCAAAGAGTATGCATTAAGGAAGAAGGCATAAGAAGACTGGAAAAGTAGGAGGGGGTTAGGTTATGATGGGCTTTGAATGCCAAACAAAGTATTCTGTATTTGATCCTAGATGCCATAAGAAGCCACTGAAATTTATTGAGTGGTGTGTGTGTGATCAGACCAGCATTTTAGAAAATTACTTTAGTGGTTGAGTGGAGCATGGATTTGAGTGAGGAAACAGCTGAGGCAGGCAGACCCAGTAGCAACTTGGATGCAATTTTCCAGGCATGAAGTGATGAGGGCTGGTCTTAGAGTAGCAGCAGTGTCGGAGCAGAGAAGGGGGTGTATATGAGGGATGTTAAAAAGGTGAGGTGGAGTAGAAGTAGCATTCCAGATTAACACGTGAACATCCTCTTCCAAACAACTTGAAAATAATGTATCAAATTGAATTCTGGAGTTGCAAAGCCAATAAAATTTGAGGTGAGACTTTTCTAGTCCAAGACAATTTGGTATGTCAGAAGGAGAAGTCTGTGAATACTTATCCAAGAAGCATGGTAACATTTATATGAACTGATGCAGAATAAATAAACAGATGAGAAAAACAATCTACACAATGATCATAATACATAAATGGAAAGAGAAGGGAAGGAAAGAAGAAAGGAAGGAAGAAAAAGAAAAAGAAAAAAGAAAAAGGGGGGGAAAGAAACTCAACATTGTATAATTATAATTGCCAAGGTTGGTTTTTAAAAAGAGGTGAGAACATACACCCCCCCCCCCTGCTTTGCAGAAATGGGGGACTATGGGTGTGGAATACTGCATATTCTGACAAATGCAGTCGATAATATGCTGGTCAGTTTTGCTCAACTGCTTTTATTTCTCTTTCTTTTTTATTTCCTGTTATAAGAGATGATTTGCTGGATGCCAATAAATTTAACAATTTAAGTGAAGAAGAATAATCTTTACAAAAATTGTAACTGCCTAGATTAATAGAAGAGGGAACAGAATATCAAAATAAACCTACTTCAGAAAAAGAAATTGAGGGACAGCTAGGTGGCACAGAGGATAGAGCACTGGCCCTGGAATCAGGAGGACTTGCATTCAAATTCGACCTCAGATACATATCGCTTACTAGCTCTGTGACCCTGGGCAAGTCACTTAACCCCATTGCCTAACCACCTCCCCCCCAAAAAAAGAAAGAAAAAGAAACTGAACAGGCTATAAATAAGCTTCCTAAGAAAAAAGGATTATAATCAGATGTATTTATAAGCGAATTCTACCAAACATTTAAAGATCAATTCATTCTGAAAGACATGATAAATAAAAGTTTGTATTATGTGGTTTTATATATATATGTATATATATATGTATGTATATCTATATATGTATAAATTGTGGATTGGGTTTGGTGGGTTGGTGAAGGAGAAAAAAATAAAAAGTAGGTAGCAGAGAACAAAAGAAACATCAGAAGGAACCACAGAAACTTGGTTACTTTGAAAATGATGTGTAGTGTTTATTGTATAGCTTCTTTTTATTTTTTAAAGTAAACTGTAATGAGAATTTATGGTTTTATATTGAATCCTCTTCTTATCTTGTGCCGTGTACATGGAAATGTTCTTTTTTTTGGTATTTTGGTATTTAAGTTCAAAATTAATAAAAAAAAAGTTCAAAAAGAGAGATGACTTGTCTAGCAAGGGACCAGAGAAGGATAGAGTCTAAAATGGGGGCATTATAAAAATAAAGAATATCAATTTATAAAAATTAAAAAGACCTCATGTGCAGCTAGATAGAGAGCTAGGTGTGGAGTCAGGAAGACATGATTTCAAATCCAGCATCAGACACTTATTAGCTGTGTGACCCTGGGAAAGTCACTTAACCTTGTTTGTCTCAGTTTCCTCATCTGGAAAATGAGCTGAAGAAGGGAAGGGCAAACTACTTTGCCAAGAAAACCCCAAATGGGGTCATGAAGAGTCAGACACAACTGACCTACAAACAACAAAGGAAAAGAGTCAAACTTTGTTCTTGATTATTCTTGGTCACTAAAATAAAGTAATATTAACCACATATAGCAGATATTTTTAAAAAACTTCATTTTTCAAAATATTTATTCACCTTTTAACTTCACAATTAAAATGATAAGACAGCAGTTCCAGCTTCCTCCAAAATACCAGATTTATCATTGACTCCTCAGTCCCACTTCTTTCCTAGAAAACATAATAAACTTTGGGTACCCAGTCACAGCAACATTGTGCAATGACCAACTTTGATAGACTTAGCTCTTTTCAGCAATGCAAGGATCTAAGACAATTCCAAAAGTCTCATGATGGAAAATGCTATCCCCATCCAGAAAAAGAACTATGGAGTCTGAATGCAGATGGAAACATACTATTTTCTTTTTCGTAGTATTTAGCTTTTGTTCTGATTCTTCTTTCACAACATGACTAACGTGGAAGTACGTTTAATAAGACTGTACATGTATAACCTATATCAGTTTGCATGCCATCTTGGGGAGAGGAAAGAGGAGGGAGAGACAAAAATTCAGAAATCAAAATTTTATCAAACTGAATGTTGAAAACTAAAAATAAATAAATAAACTGGGTTAAAAAGAATCTATTTGCTACTAGCACCAGCTCTGTGAAAAACCAGGTTTGTTTTTCAAGGACTAAATCATGCAAATCTCTTAATTTATATAGTTATGCTTTGTATTTCTGTTACTGGCATCACCATCCTCCCAGTTACCCAGAATTGAAACCTTAGAATCATCTTTGACTCTCTCCTTGCCTCTCATTCCCCAAATACAACATGTCGCCAAGATTTGTGGACTTTGATTCTACCTTTCACCATCTCTCAATGGATTCCATCTTCTCCTCACCCTAGAACAGGCTCTCATAATCTCTCACTTGGGCTATTGCAATAGATCTATAACTATGTCCCTGACTCCAATCTCTACTCTACTCAATCTGTCTTTGCATGTGTCTGCAGGAATCTTCCCAATGTCCTGCTGTGATGTTAGTTATTAGTCCTCCACTCCAATACCACCACTAGTTCTGCATTGCCTACTTAAGAGACACCAGGCAGTGATGGGTTGCTGGAGGAAGTCTAACAAAGTTAACAGTCTTTCATCTTTTTTCAGCCAGTAAATGCATTGCTCTTTACAGGGAATAGAAGGGCCGATTAGGTGAGGTTAAAATAGTTTCTTTACCACAGTCATTCAACCCCTTATCTGTCTGAAGACACAATCAATAAATAAACACTTATTAAATACCTACTGTGTGCCACGCACAATTGCTAGGGGCACAAAGATGAAAAATTAATCCCTATTCTCAAAGAGCTTATGTTCTATTGAGTGAGGTGACATGTGTGTATACGTATGTGCGTGCATATGTGTGTGTATATATTCAAACAGAGAAGAAATAGAAAATGAATACAAGGTAGTTTGGGATTGAAAACACTAGAAGTTGGGGAATCAAAAAAACCTTCATGTGAAGGTGGTGCTTAAGCTGCATCATAAAGGAAGTGAGCGATTCCATGAAGGCAGAGGTAAAAAGGTAAGGCAATTATGGGATGGGGAATAAGCCATGCAAAGGCATGAAGATGGAAATGGAATGCCATGTGGGAGAGACATAGAGAAAGACAAATTATCTCTGTCACAGACTATGGGGAGGGGAATGATGTATAATCAGTGCTGAAAGATAGGTTGGGGTGATTTGTAAAGGAGTTTAAAAGCCAGCAGAAGAGCTTTTATCTTATCCTAAAGACAATAGGATAAGAGCTTATTTATCCAGTTTACACAGGAGTTTACTGAGTAGGGAGGTGACATGGTTAGATTTGAGCTTAAAGAAAATCCTTTCAGAAGTTGAGTCCTGGGGATACTTACCTGAAATGTGTATGATAAGCTCTAAGAATTAAAAAGGGTTTTTGATCAACAGTCAGATGACAGAAAAAAACTGGGGCTTAAAGGAGAAAACAGAGTTTGACTGTTAACAGAAGAGTTTGGAAGAAGGAAAGCAGTTAACAGAAGAGTAAAAACAAAAGTGTTCAAAGGGCAGGACTAATCTCAGTGTAGGTCTCTCTCTTTTTCTATAAGATGATTGAAAGGAAAAGCTTCTTCATCATTGGTTGATAGGACTGACTGAGAGAAAAGCAGACTTTTTAAATCAATGGGTAAAAAAAAAATTGTCTTAGAACTGATGAAAACATTAACCGTATTGGCTAAGAATGTTGATTGAACATCACAGTTGTCTTCAGTGCAGGAGAGAGGCTTTCCAGTAGCCCAACAGAGAAATGACTCTGAACATAGTTCCTCAGATGGGGACAATATCTGAGGCAGAATAGGAGATTGAAGGAAGTAGGCTAAAGGAGTTATAGCTTTCATCTGCAGGGAAGAGGCATATTAATCATTGCACTCCCTGTTAGACTGTGGATATAGCTAAAAGAGCTGGTGAAAAAGCTGTATCATATTCACTGCAGGGGAGAGGGTTACTAACTACAGCATTTCCAGTAAATTTTGGACAGGATGCTAGGCTAACAATAGGTTGATAAAGATAATGATAAGGGTAGCTGGAATTTATATAACTTTTTCAGTTTTGCAAAGTATTTTAGGGAAGTGAATGAAGAGTTTTATAGTATTATCTCATTTGATCCTCACAATATGTCCTGTGGACAAAGTAGGTTCTATTACTGTCTTCATTTCAAAGTTGAGAAAACTGAGGGAAATAGAAATTAAGTGACTTGCCTAGGGTCACACAACTGCTAAGTGTCTGAGGCCAGATTTGAACTCAGCACTTCCTGACTTCAGGACCAGTACTCTATGCATTATAATGTTACCTAGCTGCCACAAGATTGCATGTATTCCTTCATATAGTTGTGCTTGCCATATGCATTACCAGATATTTGCACATCCCACAAGTGATTCCTGTGCAGGTCTACTTTCTCATTAAATATGCTTTACATTGAGAAAGAGTGAATCTTAGGTTTATGAGGAAGGGGGGAGTGTTCTCTTATTACATTGCTACTTAATTTACATGCCTAATTTTTAAAGATATGTTCTTTTTTTTTGTCAAGGCAATCAGAGTTAAGTGACTTGTCCAGGGTCACATAGCTAGTAAGTGTCAAGTGTCAGAGGTCAGATTAGAACTCAGATCCTCCTGACTCCAGGGTCAGTGCTCTATCAACTGTGTCACCTAGCTTCCTCCGAATGTCTTATTTTTGAGCTAAGTGCATGACTGGTAAAGTTAAACACATCGGTGCATGAACTGATGGAGAGGATACTGACTCACAAAGTATCTAGAAACTGGAGTAGCTAACTGGAGTGCCCAAAGTGAGGGGGACTCAGGTTCAGCACACCTGAACTATAATTTCCTGACCTTAGCATTCAAGGCTATGCATCATCTCCCTCCAATTAACCTTCCCAGCATCATTTCATGATTCACATATTGAACATTGCAGAGAAATCTGAACCCCCTGTTCTTGTCTTGCTCTCTCTGGTATTCATGCCTTTCCTCATTCCATTCCCTAAGGCCTAATCTCAGGCTTTGGAGGTCCCTCCTTTCCTTCAAGGCCCAGTTCAGGTGCTGCCTGACCTCCCAAAGTGATTGTGATATCTCCTTCCTCTCATTTCCCATAGTCCTTTGCTGGATCTCCTCCTTCTTCAATTTTGCCTTCTAGCTAATGATGTATGTCTCTACCCTTTTTAGGCTGTGACTACATGAGGGAAGATCTGTATTGGGTCTACCTCTGCTGCCCTAGGGTTCATCCAGGTCCCATACATGGTACTTGCTTAATAAATATTTGTTGAATATAGGCAAGCTGCATTTTGAAGACTATCTTTTAATTGCCAACACTAGCATCCCAGCATGGCCACCATCTGAGGGATACCAAAAATGGTCAGGCAGACTTGCAGTGAAGAAAACCTGGCTTCAAAGCCTGCCCTTAATACTTACAAGCCATGTTTCCATAGGTCTGTAAACTCTCTGTGCTTCAGGTAACCCTTTGATCATTTTCTATGAAGTTCTAGGTGGATGATGGCCTGCGTGGATGATGACATGCATGGATGCTTTGAGAAAATGACCAATCTCTGAAAGTGTCTTAGGCACAGCTGTATTGGTCCCACACTATTCCAAGCTTCTGACACTAGGGTTTTGTTGTTTAAGTAAAATCACATTCACATATACATAACAGCTAGCATTTCTATCATTGAGGTTTGTGAAGTGCTTTATGTATATAATTCATTTGATCCTTAAGACAAACTTGTGAGGTAAGGGCTATTATTCCCATTTTACAGATGAAGAAACTGAGGCAAGCAGAGGTTAGTTCACTTGTCCAGTGTCCCATAGTTAAATGGGTGTTTGAGAAAAGATTTCAACTCAGGTCTTCCTGACTCCAAATCCAGCATTCTACTTACTATGCCGGCCGTCTAGCTATCACAGGAACACAAACACACTCTGAAATCTACTATAATAATAATAAGATCATATTTACATAGCTCTATAAATATTGCAAAGTGTTTTAAATATGATTAAATTATATAAATAATTTGAAAATAAAGGAAATTCACAATATGAGCACTCATATGGATTCCTCATTTGGGTGATATGTTTATGTGTTTTCCTAGGAGAATAGAGCTTCTTTCCTAGGGAAATGCTCAGAACAAAACTCACAGAATCAGAGGACTTTATAGACCGTCTGGAACAATTGGTACCTGAATAAGAAAATAATTTCTTCTCAAAAAAAACCCCAAAAGACCCTAAAGTGTTCCTCCAGCTTTTCCTTGAAGATATTCAATGATAGGGCCTCCCAACACAGCTCATTTCGCTTTGAGATAGCTGTAATTGTCAGGAAATATTTTTCCTTACACTATGCCTTTGACCCTTTGTAATTTCATTCTTGCTAGATCTGTTTTATGGGGCCAGCCTGAAAACATATCTCTTCTCTCCTTCACATAACATGTAGTTTCCATCAAAACAGATAAGTGGTGCAATGGATAGAACAGTGGACCGGCAATAAGGAAGACCTGAGCTCTAATTCAGCCTTAGACACTTAGTAGCTCTATGACTCTGGCAAGTCACTTAATTTCTATCTGTTTCAGTTTCCTCATCTGTAAAATGGGATAATAACAGCATCCACCTCTCAGGGCTTTTATAAGGATACAATATAATAATGTTTGCAAAGCACTCTGGAAAAAAATATACAAATAAAATAAAATATAAGTCAACCTATAAAATAAATATGTAAATTAACATTCTAATATATGAATATTATAGATATAAATATATAAGAATAAATGATAGCTTTTATATACATAGTGCTGCTAATCTCTCAATGGGCTGCACTATCCCCTGTGACCACTAGGGAGCAACAAAAGACTGATCATTGAGCATAGCACTTCTCACTTTCATGTGATATTAATTCCTTCTCAAGCTACCACTTCCAGGTTCCTAATCTAGGGAATACAAATCATATCATTAAGAATATAGAAATTGTTGCAATTATTTTGTCTCTGGCTCCTATGCCTTGAGAGAATTTACACTCCGTATCCATTGTTTAAGCAGTAGATCTGAGGATGACTGCTGATTTCATATAACGAAATGCAGAAAAACTCTCTTAAGGAGGTAAAGGCAGGCACGTAATTACCTAGTTTTCCTCTTCATTGCTTTCCCCTTTACCTTCTCCTCATCAGTTTGGGGGAAGCTCTAGGAGGATGGGGGAAGGGAAAGAATTTTTACAACATCCCCCAAGAACAAAGGGATGACCAGAATATGGAAAACCTGGTTTGGCTCATCAGTCAGATCATTAAGTAACATTCAAAGCAGTTCTGCAGATTTTGGGGTCTTGTCATGGTGTGTGTGTGTGTGTGTGTGTGTGTGTGTGTGTGTGTGTGTGTGTATCCCTCCCTCTTATCTTCCTCATTGGCTCTGTTATTCTTTTCTTTTCTACATAATTTCATTCCAAGAGCTTTCCATTCCTCTTGGATTTAATACTCCTGTAGAATTTGAGCTCCCAGGATGTTACCCATCCTTTATCCAAACTCTATGGAATCTGCTCTCACTGTAACTCAGTTGTTTGTTAGCCTATAACTAGCTCTCTTCTCTATCACAAACTCTAAGATACCATGATCAACTCTCCAATGGTCCTTTTTCCTTTCCACCTAAGTAACTAGTCTCTCTTTGGTGAGAATGAGATCCAGAATTGACATATCACTTTTTGAAACGTGATATTTTCATTTAGGTAAGTCAAGACCTTATGATATTTTTTAAGGAGGGGAGCAGATAGAGACAGAGAGTCAGAGACAGAGAGAGGAGAGACAGAGTGTTAAGGAAATAGAGACAGAAGCAGATAGAGAGACACAGAGAGGCAGATAAAGTAGAGAGACAGAACAAAGAGAAAGATAGAGAGACATAGCAGACAGATAATGATAATTAACATTTTTATAGTACTTATTATATGACAGGCACTTTTCTAAGTGCTTTATAATAATTATTTCATTTGATCCACACAACAACAATCCCAGGAGGTAGGTGCTACTATTATCCCCATTTTACAGATGAGAAAAGGGAGAGAAATAGAAGTTAAATAAATTGCCCAGGGTTACAAAGCTAGTAAGTGACTGAGGCTGAATTTTATCCCAAGCATTCCTAACTCCTGGAACTCCAACCACTGTGTCCCCTGGCAGTTGAGAGACAGGGTAGAGAGGAAGAGAGAGAGAGAGAGAGAGAGAGAGAGAGAGAGAGAGAGAGAGAGAGAGAGAGAGAGAGAGAGAGGGAGAGAGGGAGAGAAAAGAGAAAGGATATTCCAGCAGATGTCCAGATTTTGAAATCCCCAATCATTGCTATCTCATATCTCCTCTTCCCAAATTCCTTGGTTGTTTCCTCTTTCCATCCAGGTAACTCTAATGACAACATTGTCTCTATTTTCCCCTCTGTTGAGCTTCACTCCAATGGTTTCCCCTTTGCTTTTCCTCTTTCTGGAATTTCCTCACATGCTGCTGCTCTCGCTCCCCTCCTCCCTTAACTGACCTTTATCGGTTTTCTTTTGAATATTGTATACTTTTATTCCACACAAGGATCTCATCCTACCATGTCTTGATACAAAAAAAGTCAAATTTCCCTCCTTGCAAGAGAATCTGTAGTTGCCTTTGCTTGATTCCCATACTCTGGAACAAATTTTTAGAGATAATGGATTTTATTATGGGATTCTTCCATAGACTTGGCCTTCTGTCAGTTTCAAGATTTTTTGCTACTATTCTTCCCACACTGTAGCTACTCTCTGTAATAAAGATAATACATAAAAACTACATAGGTAGTTTTCTTTTTCCCTTTTCACTTTAAAGTCTTTTTAGTGATATTTCAAAGGCTCTAGGCCAGGAAACCTACAGCCTCAAGGCCACATGTGGCCCTCTATGTTCTCAAGTGCTGCTCTTTGACTGAATGCAAACTTCAAAAAACAAATTCCTTTACTAAAAGGATTTATTCTGTAGAACTTGGACTCACTCAAAAGGCTTCACCCAAGGACCTAGAAGGTCACATGTTGCCTGGAGTTCTCAGGTTCCCCCCCCCCACCACCGCTCTAGGCATATAAACCTTTACCAACCCAATCTGTAGTTCTTGCTTTGGTCACTTGCAGGTGCACTAAATCTGTGACCTTTGGGTAGAAAAAAAATGGACCCATTGTACTTTCTTCTTGGGTTTCTTCTCCACTACTCAATCTAGTCATCATAAATATTTGTTAAAGTAGTTGTGGGAGACAATTTGACTGAATGGTTTCTTGCTACTCCACCATTTATGGCTATCTTTGATGTTTTCATCTCTCTAAACAGAAATATATTTGGATTAGAAGAATTATTAATTAATAAAAATTGTTTCTGGCAAGATCATGCCAAAAATGAAGATTACAGAATTTTCTTCTATAGAATTATTGTATGATATCCCATGAAACCTGTTGCAATAAGAATTGTCATATGTAATTTAATAATAATCATACCAGCAAATATTTATATAGCATATTAAGACATCTAAAGCACCATGCAGGCATTTTTGCTTTTGATACTTACAATAGCCTGTGGAACTAGGTAAGTTGGGTATTATTATCCTCACTTTGCAAATGAAGAAAGGAAGCACATACAAAGGAAGAGTGTACTTCCATTCTGGGAAGATATTTCTAGAACAAATGTCCTTGCTCTACCTGATTAGTAAATGTCCTTTCTAAAAACTAAATGAGGCAACTGGCTGATGATCCTTGATAAGCATACCAGTGGGGACTCATGTGCAACAATATCATTAGACCCCAAATCCTTAGGTTCCCCCTCAGAGTCATGAGAAGTGAAGTAGTTCACTTTCTTTTGGAGAATCAACCTTAAGGTTTAAAGCAAGCCTTAGAGATGGTGCAATATTATTTTACCAAAACCAGACACAAATTGATGAAATTTGAAATACAGTAAATTAGTATCTTGTCCAGGAAGTTGTGTAATGACTAAAATTTTGATGCAACTTCAAAATAAATAAATAGTTGGATAACCTTCAAACAGGAAGAATTCCTCCTGACTTTCTTGCATAAAAATGTTAAATACTTAGGTGAGGATGCATCTCCCCTAAAGATTATATCTGTCGTTATATCTTTCAAGGATTCTGACATAATCTGGAAGATGTATGAACAGGAGACACTATGTTGGGAGTGACCATTTGGGGCAATATTTTGTACTACTAATTCAAAAGCCTTCTTATTCTCAGCAAACAACCACTTTTTAAGCATCAACTATGTGTCAGGAATTGTGCAAAGTATTGGTGACACAAAGTAAGGCAAAAACATCATCACTGCCGCCAAGATCTTCACATCTTAATGGGAAATGCCACCTTTGGACCTGGGAAAGCAGGTCCAATAAGTGAGTTGTCCTGGATCGCGTCATTTGAAAGTGATACCAAGCTTGAGGAAGTGTAGTGGTCATGGAATACAGGTGGATGGAAAAGTCCCCATCCTATGAGAGAAGCTCAGTTCAGCACAGGCAGGTTTCCACTTTCAGTTCTGTCAAGACAAGCAGTTGTCGCATTGATTTTAATTTGTCCCCTCCTGAAGTCTCTGTCTTATACCACAAGAGCTAGATATAAGGGTAGGTGGGAAGAGAAAGTCTTCACATTGCCCTAGAATCCTCACACAGCACTTATAGCATTGAGTGGCGCCCACACAAGGGGCTGAACTTGGGGATGTGACCACACACTGGAGACTGAGTCATGGGCCTACTGCCTTGGCATGATTTTTCTGACTGTCTCAGAAGCCCTCCATGCAGTCCTAGGTTGGCTGCAATGCCACCCCCATCCTGAGTAATCACTTTTAACACAGAGACTGAACCTGTGAGTTCATTGATATAGGAAGCTCGAAGGGGAGGAAATTTCGTTTATCAATGAAGGCCTGACTCTCCTCTGCAGTTTATCGGCTTAGGGAGTTACCTGAGGAACACTGAGAGGCTTTGACTTTGTCTGGGGTCACACATCCTGTATATATCAGATGTTTATAATAAACTCTATGTTACTTTGAAACCTATTCTTTTGCTTCCCTATGCTTTCTTCTTAATTTCCTTCAATTCTTTTGATGTACTTAATTTTTTTTGTTTTAATATTTTATTTTTTTCCAATTACATATGAAAATGATATTTGACATTTATTTTTTAAAAAAATTAATTCCAAATTTTCTTCCTCATTTGCTCTCCTTTCCCCTCATCAAGAAGCAGGCAATGCAAAGAGGTTATACGTGTGCAGTCATGCAAAACAAATTTCCATATTAGTCATATTGTGAAAGAAAACAGACCAAAAAAAACCAGGAAAACTTAAGATTTTTTTTAAAAGTATGCTTTTATCTAAATTATTCCTCCATCAGTTGTTTCTGTGGAGGTGGATAACAATTTTCATCATAAGTCCTTTGGAATTTTCTTGGATCATTGTATTGCTGAGAATAGCTAAGTCAGTTACAGTTGATCATCATACAATATTGCTATTACTGTGTAAAATGTTCCCCTGGTTCTGCTCATTTCACTTTGAATCAGTTCATGTAAGTCCGGGTTTTTCTGAAAGTGTCTTGCTAGTCATTTCTTATAGGACAAGAATTATTTCATCACAATCATATACCACAACTTGCTCAATGATTCCCCAATCAATGAGCATTCCCTCAAATTCCCTCAGATTTCTTTGCCAAAAAGGAGGTGCTATAAATGTTTCTGTACATATAGATCCTTTCCCATTTTGTTCTTTATCTCTGTGGGATACAGGTCTAGTAGTGATATTGCCAGGTCAAAAGGTATGCACAGTTTTATAGCCCTTTGGGCACAGTTCCAAATTGTTCTCCGGAATGGTTGAATCACGTCACAACTCCACCAATGGTGCATTAATATCTAAATATTCCCATATTCCCTTGAACGTTTGTCTTTTTCTTTTTCTGTTGTATTAGCCAACCTGATAGGTGTAAGGTGGTACTTCAGAGTTGTTTTAATTTACATTTCTCTAATCAATAGTGATTTAGAGGATTTTTATATGACTATGTGATTGCTTCATCTGAAAACTGCCTGTGCATATTCTTTACCATTTATCAATTAAGTAGTGACTTGAATTCCTATAAATTTGACTTGGTTCTCCACATGTTTGAGAAATGAGGCCTTTGTCAGAGAAACTTGCTGTAAATTTTTTCACAGTTATGATTACTGTGGATTTCCCTCCATTATATTCTCTTCCTGTTTATCCTTCTCTCTGTCTCTCTCTCTGTGTCTCTCTGTGTCTCCCTCTTCTTTCACTCTGTCCCACCTCAAAAGTGTTTTTCTTCTGTACACTGCCTTCCCTAACCACCTTCCCTTCTATCAGCCCCTACTTCTCTTCTCCCCTTTTCTTCCTACTTCCCTATATGGTAAGATAAATTTTTATACCACATTTAATGTCCATGTTATTTCTTCTTTGAGCCAATTCTAACAAGAGTAAACTTCAAGAACTACCTTCTCTCTGTTTTCTCCTCCACTTAAAAGCTCTTTTGTGCCTCTTTTTTGTGTGATAACTTACCCCATTCTACCTCTCCTTTCTCCCAATGTATTCCTATCTCTTATCCCTTAATATTATTTTTTTAGATATCATGCCATCATATTCAACTAACACCTGTGCCTTCTGTTTATATATACTCATTCTAACCACCACAACAATAATAAAGTTCTTAGGAATTACAAGTATCATCTTCCCATGTAGGAATGTAAGCAGTTTAACTTTATTGAATCCCTTATGACTTCTCTTTCCTGTTTTCCTTTGTATGCTTCTTTTCAGTTTTGTATTTGAAAGTCAAATTTCCTATTCAGCTCTGGTCTTTTTATCATGAATGCTTGAAAGTCCTCTATTTCAGTGAATGTCAATTTTTCTCCCTGAAGGATTATGTTCACTTTTGCTGGATAGGTGATTCTTGGTTATAATCCTAGCTCCTATGCCCCACTGGACATCATGTTCTAGGCACTGTGATCCTTTAATATCTTAGCTGTTAGATCTTGTTTTATCCTGTCTGCTGCTTCATGATGTTTGAATTGTTTCTTTCTGGCTGGTTGTAATATTTTCTACTTGATCTGGGAATTCTGGAATTTGGCTAAAATATTACTGGGAGGTATCTTTTAAGGACCTCGTTCAGGAGGTGATCAGAAGATTCTTTCAATATCTATTTTACCCTCTGGTTCTGCAAGTCAGCACAGATGACTCTCAGGGAGACAAATAATTCTTAAGTTATCTTTACACAGTCTATTTTCCTGGTCAGTTGTTTTTCCAATGGGATATTTCCCACTTTTCTCTAATATTTTCATCCTATTACTTCTTTTGTTTATTGATGTCACATGGAGTCATTAGTTGACACTTACCCAATTTTAATTTTTAAGAAATTATTTTCTTCTGTGAGCTTTTTTAAATCTCCTCTGGCCAATTCTATTTTTAAAGGAATGTGTTCCTTTAGTGAATTTGGTATATTTTTTCTACATGGCCAATTCTGCTTTTGAAGGAATTGTCTTTGGTGAATTCTTGTACATCACTTTCCATTTGGCCAATTCTGATTTTTAGTGAATTCTTCTCTTTAGTGGATTTTTGTGCCTTTTTTATCATTTGACCTATTCTGATTTTAGATGTATTATTTTCTTCTGTATTTTTGTGCTTCTTTTACCATGTTGTTGACTCTTTTTTCATTATTATCTTGCATCACTGTAATTTCTCTTCCTAATTTTCCTCTACCTCTCTTATTTGGCTTTTAAAACTTTGATCTCTCCCATGAATTCTTTTGGGGGCCTAAAACCAATTAACTATTTTCTTTGAGGTTTTGTATGTAGCCATTTTGACATTGTTGTCCTCTTCTAAGTTTGTGTTTTGCTCTATGTTGTTACCATAGTAATTTTCTATGGTCAGGTTTTTTTTTTATAGCTTACTCATTTTTCCAGCCTATTTCTTAATCTCCAACTTTATGTTATAATTGGGCTCTGCTCCTAAGGTGAAGGGGGCACTGTCTAAAGCTTCAGGACTTTTTTTGGTCTGTTATTTTCAGAGCTAGTTTTGAGTGTCTATAAGTTTTCAGTTTTTCTGAGGTGGCATGATCTAAGGAGAGGTGTGGTCACTGCCCTCTTGGCCTGTTTTCTGATCTGTGAACAACTACAAACACTATTTTCTCCCTGAAACTGTGACAAGATCCCAACTCCCTTGTGGCTGGGAGTTCTAGTGTACTAGTTTTCTTTTTTTGCCTTGGTACTGGGACTGGGATACTTGTTTGGGCAATGCAATAGAGTCCTGTACCTAGTGCCAAGTAAGGGTCCCCTTTAATCTTCTTTTGATTAATTTCTAACCACTGTTGCCATCTATGACTAAGTGTTCCAGAAATCACTTCTGGCTTATGCCAGGGCTCAAGACCTCACAGCTGATTTCCTGGGGCTCCAGCATCACTGCTGGTTTGTGCTAGGTCACAGTGTCTCACTGCTGCCTTGAGCTGGGTCTCAGGGCTCCACTGCTTACTTATGCCAGGCTGCAGGCTTATTCTGGGGTTTGGGGCCTTGCTACTAGATTGCCTGGTACATCATGTCCTGGATAGAACTCCCCTGTTATTCCAGTGAGACAGACCTTTCCGGCTATCTTCTAAGTTGCCTTGGACTGGAATATTATTTCATTTGCTTCTTTTGTTGGTTTTGTTGCTCTAGAACTAATTTTGATCCATTATTTTAAAGTTTAAAGATTTGGGAGAAATCAGTTGAATTCTTACCTTAACTCTGCCATGTTGTCTCATTTGGGGTTTCTTGGCAAACATACTAAAGCGGTTTGCTATTGGTTTTAGTAGCTCATTTTAAAGATGAGGAACTGACACTTTGGTGAATTGCCCAAGGTCACACAGCTAGTAAGTATCTGAGACCAGATTTGAACTCAGGAAGATGAGTCTTCCTGACTTCAGACCTGGAATCCTATCCACCATGCCACCTAGCTGCCAATAAAGAAACTAGCAAAGGTAAAACAAACAAGCAAAAACATTCTGATCTTGATGGGTTCACAGGAGAATACAATCAAACTTTTAAAGAACAATTGGTGCTGATACTTTCCAAATTATTCTCAAAAATTGAGAAAGAAAACACCCTACAGTAATACTTTTATGAGAGAAATAGAATCCTAATATCTAACCCAAGGAAAGGTAAAATGCAGAAGGAAAACTATAGACCAATATCATTAATGAATATTTACTCAAAAAATTTTAAACAAAATCTTTTCAAGCACTCTACAGCAATTTATCTAATAAATCAGTCATTATACCCAAATAGGCTTTATAATAGGACTATAAGGGTGGTTCAACACTAGGAAAACAATTAACATAATTAATCATACTAAAACCCAAAACATCCTACACCACATAGTTACCTCAATAGATGTAAAAATAGCTTTTGAGGGAGTGCAGTAGTCTTCTATTCTGAACACTCTACAGAGTTTAGGCATAGAGAGATCTTTAAAAAAAAACCTTTAAAAGCATGTATCTAAAACCAAAAGCATTCATCACATACAATGGAGATATGACAGAACCATTCTTAAGAAATAAGGGAGTGAAGCAAGGACTCCCACTTTGCTCATTATTGTTTGATATTGTTTTGGTAATGCTAGCAACACGAAGACAAGAGAAAGAAATTAAAGGCATAAAGATAGGTAAAGAGGAAATAAAACTATTCCTCTTTGCATATGATGTGATGGTATACTTAAAAAAATTCAAGAGAATAAACAAAGATAATAATCAAGACAGTTAATAGTTTCAGCAAAATTGCAGACAACAAAACAAATCTTCAAAAACGAACATCATTTCCCTATAATAATAATAAAACCCAAGAAGCAAAAATAGAAAGGGAAATTCCATTCCAAATAACTAAAAAGGCATAAAATATTTGGGGATTAACCTACCAAAGCAAACGAAAACTTGTATAGATTTAATTATGAAGTAAGAACAACTTGAATAGCTAGAGGAATGTTCAGTGTTCATGGTTAGACCATGCCCATATGATAAAAAATGTTAATCTGTACTTTTAATGCTGTAGCAATCATATTACCAAGAGAATACTTTATAGAACATGATAACATAATATCAAAATTCATTTGGGAAAAAAAAGATAGATGAAAAGAAGTAGAGGTGAAAGGGGATTAGCACTTCCAGACCTCAAATTATATTATAAAGAAGCAATCATCAAAACCATCAGATATTGGTTTAAACAAGAGATCCAGATCGAAGAAATAGACTAGATGAGGGAGAATCAGACACAATGAAGCTCAATAGCCCAGGGACTGATAAAATAGAAAACATAAAATACTTGGAGGAAAACTGCTTATTTGATAAAAGCTATTGAGAAAATTGGAAGGCAATCTAGTAAAAATTAGGCTTACATCAGCACCTTCTACCATATTTCACAATACATTCTGAAGGGATATGTGACCTTAATATGTAAAAGAAATGGAATAGAAACAGATCATATACCTTCACAGCTCTGGGCAGGAGACGTCTTCTTAATCAAACAAGGGATAGAGACAATTACTAATGGTAAAATACATAATTTTGATTAATTGAAATTGAAAAGCTTCTGCCCAGACTTGACACATTACACATGCTATCAGGCTTTTTCAAAGTATTGATCAATTGTGTTGATGTTTTTTCCTCTTTAAAAAAATAATATTTGTTATGTAGAATGACTCTCTGGAACCGGGAGGAGGAAGGATACTGGGGATCACTATGATGAAGTAAGAAACAGAAGACATCAGTTGAAAGTGCTAAAACTTTGAATTCTTTCTCCAATGTCTCTCCACAAAAAGTCTTGTTGCACTTAGGTCAGTAAAGGATGTGTTTAATATTTTTTTTTTTTTGCATTTCCTTTAATGTATTTTAGTAAATTGCTATGCAGTACAGAGAAATTTTTATTCCCATTCATTAATGACCAGAAGTGTATCATACATAACTTTTCTAAGATTAGTATCAGGTCACTTACTTTTTTTCTTCCTTCCTACTTTCTTTTCTGTTTTCTTTTTACCATTGGTCTTGGTATGAAAAGGGTACGCTAAGGACCTCAGTCTAATAGTTTTACTCTGCATTTCTACCTGAAACTTATTTAGCTTTTCCTTTAAGTACGTATATACTATGCCATTTAATTTGTATGTTACTGATATTATTTCAAAGACCATGTTGTCTTTCAGCATAAGTAGTTTTTTCTGTTTATTTTAATTTATTCCATTTTGTTCTTGCCATTTTTTCTTTTAGTATTTTATTTTTATTTTCCCCAGTTATAAGTCAAAACAATTTTAACATTCATTTTTAAAACTTTGAGTTTCAAATTCTCTCCCTTTCTCCCTTCCAATCCCCTCACTAAGAAGGCAAGCAGTTTGATATAGGTTATACATGTGTAGTCATGCAAAACATATCCATAATAGTCATGTTGTGAAAGAAAACATAGACAAAAAAACTCAAGAAAAAAAGTTTTAAAAAAGTATGCTTCCACAAAGTATGCTTTGTGCCTATGTACCTTAAGTGAAGTGAATCAAAGACTGTAGGACCTGTTCCCATCACAGAACTCTGTTCCTGTGATCATGTATTCAGACATGATCAGTTCTTTCTCTGGGAATGGAGAGCATTTTTCATCATAAGTCCTTTAGAATTGTCTCAGATCACTGTATTTCTGGGAATAGCGAAGTCATTCACAGCTGATCATCTTTCATTATTGCTGTTACTTTATACACAGTACGCAGTACACAGTACATCTTTGCATCAGCCCATGGAAATCTTTCCAGGTTTTTCTGAGAGCATCTTGCTCATCATTTCTTAGAGTACAATAGTATTCCATCACAATTACATACCACAATTTGTCCAGCCATTCCCCAATTAATGGACCTCCCCTCAATTTCTAATTCTTTGCCCCCAGAAATGAGCTGCTATAAATATATTTGTACATATAGATCATTTTCATTTTAGCTTTTTATCTCTTTTGGGATACAGACCTAGTAGTGTCATTGCTAGCTCAAAGGGGATGTACAATTTTATAGTCTTTTGGGCTTAGTTCTCAATTGCTCTACAAAATGGTTGAATCAGTTCACAACTCCACCGATAGTGCATTAATGTCTCATTTTTCCCACATCTCCTCCAACATTTGTCATTTACCTTTTCTGTCCTATTAGCCAATCTAATGGGTATGAGGTAGTACCTCAGAATTGTTTTAATTTGCATTTCTCCAATCAATAGTGAATTAGAGTATTTTTTTCATATAGCTACAGATAGCTTTGATTGCTTCATCTGAAAACTGATCACATCTTTTGATCATTTATCAATTGGAAAATGGCTCTTGTTTTTACAAATTTGACTTAGTTCCCTATATGTTTGAAAAATGAGGCTTTTATTAAAGAAATTTGCTTCGATTTTTTTTTCACAGTTACTATTACTGTGTTTCCTTCTATCCTGTTTAACCCATTTATTCTAGTCTCACTCACCTTCCACCCTGTCCCTCCTCAAAAGTGTTTAACTTCTGCTTCCACCAATCTCCCCTCCCTACTATTTGCCCCCCCTTTCTCTTACCACCTCCCCCACCTGCTTTCCTGTAAGGTAAGATAGATTGCTATACCCAACTAAGCGTGTATGTTATTCCCTCTTTGAGCCAGTTCTGATGACAGTAAGGTTCACTCCTCTCCCTTTCCTCCCTCCTCATTCCCTCCACTGTGAAAGCTTTTTCTTGTCCCTTTTATGTGAGATAATTTATCCCATTTTACCTCTCCCTTTCCTTTTTTTGGAACTTGTATGTCAAATTTTCTATTGATTTCAAGTCCTTTTGCAATGAAATTCTGAAAGTCTGGCAATTCATTAAATATTTATTTTATTTTAATTCAGGATTATGCTTAACATTACAGGTTATGATATTTTCAGCTATAACCCCAGTTCTTTTGCTCTTCAATGTACAGTGTTGCAAGACCTGTGGTCATTTAGTTTCATCACTGTTAGGTCTTGTGTAATTCTAATTGTGGCTCTGCCATATTTGAATTTTTCTCTTGTTGTTTGTAATATTTTCTCCTTGAGCTAGGGGTTTCAGAATCTAACTATAATATTCCTGTAGATTTTCCTCGTAAGACCTATTTCAGGTGGTAATCGGTGGATTTTTTCTACTTCTACTGTGATGGTAATTATAATTTTCATATTAATTGATATGATATGTGTAATGAATATACTATAAGATTAGATTTTTCAGAATTGTCTCTTCTAGCTTGTGAGTCAGAAGCTCCCAATGCAGCTGAAAATGATCAATCAAACCTTGAACAACACAATTACTGCATTGTTGTGCCTATGTACCTTAAGTGAAGTGAATCAAAGACTGTAGGACCTGTTCCCATCACAGAACTCTGTTCCTGTGACCCACCGTGTAATGGTAGTTGACTTGCATTTCATAATCATATTTTTTTGGGGATTTTTTATTTTCTTTTTAAAAAATTTTTCTTAATCTTTCTTATTTGATTTTTAAAGTCTTTTTAAAATTCTTCTATGAATTCATTTTGTGCAGGTGACTATTTGACCTTACTCTTTGGGGCAGGAGAGGCTTTTTTTGCTTCAATATCCTAGTCTGAAGATGAGCCCCATTTTTCTCTATTCCCAAAGTAACTTTCTATGGTTGGGTTCTTTCTCCTTTGCCTGATCATTTTTTAAAAAATTTATAGCAGTTTGTTATTGTAATCACCTCTAATCCTAGTATATGTGGGATAGTGTCTCCGGCCTCAGGTGCTCCTTCAGTTCTCCCCTCTGGCCTGGAATCAAAACCAAGAACTCCACCCCCCTCTAAGTGCCCACAGCCATCAATGTTCCTGTTTCACTGCTTCTGTACTCACTGGGCATGTGCTGGTTCCTTCTCACCCAGGGCCCTATCTTAGCAGGACAGTTGGTGCTAGAGTCCTTATTAGCAGAGATCCTCTTAATCTTCCCTGGCTCAGAACTGACTTCTGACAAAGTCTGGGTAGTGAAAGTTCTTGTGACTGAGGCCAAGACTACCTCCTTACCTGGCTAGCCCTACGGTTTGCTGCTTGCTGATTCAGGGAAACTAGACTGAAGAAAATAATAGAAGGATCATTCAAAGATTTCTTCCCAAAAGCACACAAGGGGATGAGTGTGGAAGCAGAATTTAAATGTTTAACAATTGGCTTGCCAGGAAAAAAAATCATACCTGTCATACTTTTAAGCAGAACTGCACTGTTAACATGTTCATCATCACTTTTTCAAGTCTAGTAATAAAACAATAAATGAAGCCCCGATTTGTGGTATTTGTCAAATGTCCAAGGTACAAATGGTCATACTTAGAATTTAACAATTAGCTCTCTTAAGATGGCCTAAGCTGTGGTACTGGTTAGAAATAGAGTGGTGGATCAGTGGAATAGATTAAGTATGCAAGACACAGTAGTCAATGACTATAGTAATCTATTATTTGATAAACCCAAAGACCCCAGCTTCTGGGATAAGAACTCACTCTTTGACAAAAAACTGCTGGGAAAACTGGAAAAGAGTATGGCAGAAACTAGGCATAGATCAAAATCTCACATCATATAACAAAATAAAGTCAAAATGGGTCCATGATTTAGATATAAAGACTGATACTGTAAGAAAACTAGGAGAGCAAGGAATAGTTGACCTATCAGAAATATGGAGCACAGAAGAATTCATGACCAAACAGGAGATAGAGAATATTACAAAAGGTGAAATGGATAACTTTGATTACATTAAATTGAAAAGTTTTTGCACAAAGTCAATGCAACCAAGACTAGAAGGAAAGTAGAAAATTGGGAAAGAATTTTTACAACCAGTCTCTGATAAGGGCCTCATTTCTAAAATATATAGAGAATTAAGTCAAATTCATAAGAATATAAGTTATTCCCTAATGATAAATGGTCAAAGGATATGAACAGGCAGTTCTCAGATGAAGAAATTAAAGCCATCTATAGTCATATGAAAAAATGCTCTAAATCACTATTGATTAGAGAAATGTAAATCAAAACAACTCTTCAGTACCACATCACACTTATCAGACTGGCCAATATGACAAAACAGGAAAATGATAAATGTTGGAGAAGATGTGGGAAAATTGGAGCACTAATACATTGTTGGCGAAGTTGTGAACTGATCCAACCATTTTGGAAAGCAATTTGGAACTATGTCCAAAAGGCTATAAAAATGTGCATACCCTTTGACCCAGCAATAGCACTTCTAGGGTTATATCCCAAAGAGATCATACAAATGGGAAAAGGACCTACATGTACAAAAATATTTATAGCAGCTCTTTTTGTGGTGGCCAAGAATTGGAAATTGAGAGGATGCCCATCAATTGGAGAATGGCTTAACAAGTTGTGGTATGAATGTAATGGAATACTATTGTGCTCTAAGAAATGATGAATAGGCAGACTTCAGAAAAACCTGGAAAGGCTTGTATGGTCTGATGCTGAGTGAAGTGAGCAGAATCAGGAGAATATTGTACACAGTAACAGCCACGTTGTGCAATGACTAATATTGATAGACTTAACCCTTCTCAGTAATACAAGGATCTAAGACATCTCCAAAGGTCTCGTGATGGAAAATGCTATCCACATCCAGAGAAAGAACTATGGAGTTTGAATGCAGATCGAAACATATTATTTGCTATTTTTTTCTTCTGTTGTGTTTTGTTTCCTCTTTCTGGTGGTTCCTCCAAGTTGTAATTCTTACTTACAACATCACTAATGTGAAAATACATTTAATAGGAATGTATATGTATAGTTTATATCAGATTGTGTGCTGTCTTGGGGAGGCAGGTGAGGAGGGAAGGGGAGAAAAATTTAAAACTCAAAAACATATGGAAGTGATTGTTGATAATTCAAAATAAATAAAATAAATTAATTTTTAAAAAAAGATGGGCTGATTTGAGGAATTAATGAAAAGGAATGCTGTACCAGATGTTAAATTGTATTATAAAGCAGCAATCATCAAAACTACTTGGTACTAGCTAAGAAATAGAGTGGTGGATCAGTGGAATAGGTTAGACACATGAGACACAGTAGTCAATTTCTATAATAATCTACTGTTTGATAAACTCAAAGACAACTTCTGGGATAAGAACTCATCATTTAACAAAACTTTTGGGAAAACTGGAAAATAGTATGGCAGAAACTAGGAATAGACCAACATCTTACACTATGTATACCAAGATAAAGTAAAAATGGGCACATGATTTAGATATTACAGTCTGATATTATAAGCAAACCAGGAGAGCAAGGGATAGTTTACCTGTCAGATTTATTGGGAATGGAAGAATTTGTGACCAAACAAAAAATAGAGATCATTAGGAAATGCAAAATGGATAATTTTGGTCAAAGGATATGAACAGGCAATTTTCAGAGGAAGAAATTCAAGCTATCCACAGTCATATGAAAAAATGTTCTAAATCATTATTGATTAGAGAAGTGCAAATCAAAACAACTCTGAGGTGCCACATGATACCTATTAGATTGGCTAACATGACAAAACAGGAAAATGATAAATGTTGAAGAAGATGTAGGAAAACCGGAACACTAATGCATTATTGATGGAGTTGTGAACTGATCCAACCCTTCTGGAGAGCAATTTAGCACTATGTCCAAATGACTATAAAATTGTGCATACCCTTTGATCCAGAAATACCACTTTTAGGTCTGTATCCTAAAGAGGTCATAAAAATGGGAAAAGGACCCACATGTACAAAAATATTTATAACAGCTCTTTTTGTTGTGGTCAAGAATTGGAAATTGAGAGGCTGTCCATCAACTGGGGAATGACTGAACAAGTTGTGGTATATGAATGTAATGGAATGTTATTGTGCTATGAGAAATGATGAACAGGCAGACTTTAGAAGAATTTGGAAAGACTTATATGAACTGATGCTGAGTGAAGTGATCAGAACTAGGAGAACATTGTACACAGTAAGAGTCACATTGTTTGATGATTAACTTTGATAGACTTAGCTCTTCTCAGCAATGCAAAGATATAAGACAACTTCAAAAGTCTCCTGATAGAAAATACTATCCACATCTAGAAGAACTTTGGAGTCTGAATAAAGATGGAAACATACTATTTTCTGTCGTTTTTGTTGTTTTGTTTTTGTTTCTTCTTTCTCATGGTTCCTCCCATTGGATCTAATTCTTCTTTACAACATGACTAATGTGAAAATAAAGAAGAAGTCAATTAAGTCAATTGTGGCTTAGGACATGAGAAGATAGCAGCTAACCTCTTTAATATAAGTCAAGTAAGCAGACTCCATAACCACCTCCCCTCAGGTTGAATTGGACATTTGCTTTCTCCTTAGCTCAACACACACCCGTAAGTCAACAGAAATTTGATTGTTTACAGCCCAGCACCCCCAACAAAATGAGTTTGACAAAACAATTCTCTACCCCCACTTTCCTGAGGTAATTTAGGGGTAGGTCTGAGTCAGGAATAGATAGCAAAGCAACAAATCCATAATCATTTCCTTAATTACCTCTCGTTTGTTAACCTAATCAAAGTTAATTGAAAACTAATCCTGATTGCCCAGAAGAACAATGTTTATTGACTGGACATTCCCATCCTTTGTTTTCTACCAATGATTAAAAAAGTCTGCCATGTGAGCTGGTACCTCTGAGACTGTAGGACCATTTCTCAGGGCAATGGATCCTTGGGGACTCATTACAACTACCCTCCAGGCTTGTGTCATTTTCCTGATCTTGTCTCTATGGAGCCAAGGATTCAAAAGGGGGAAGCTCCCACCAGGTCCCACTCCTCTTCCTTTTATTGGCAACATCCTGCAATTGGATTTCAAGAACATCACTGCATCATTCTCACAGGTAAAGGGACTGGATTTGGGGTTTGGATCTAGCTGCTTGGGTTGTGGGTGGAGACACAAAGGCTTCAAATGAATAATTGAATCAGGACTCATCATGATTTAGAGTCCTAGGCCATGGATGGTGTGGGTCAAGGGTTTTATGAGTGATATCTCCATTAGCAATGATGTTAGGTATGCATTTATTGTTTTGTCAAAACTTAGGTAGTGGAAGAAGAAATTCATCAAGAGGACCAAATCTTTACCTTTTGTAATGCATAATACTAAACTCAGGGGACACAATGGTAAAAATAAATGATTCAATTAATGAGAAATTCTTCAGGACCTACTATGTGCCAGGCACTGTGCCAGACACAGGAGAGAAAAATATCATGAAAAACAATCTCTCCTTGAAAGGAAATAGTTCCTGTCCTCTAGGGTCTTACATTTTACTAGAGAGATACAATAAATTCATAGATAAGTAAGTAGAAGGTAATTAGAGGGTAGAGAAGGCACTTGCAGTAGGGGAATCCAAAAAAGTTTGAAGTAGGAGAGAACACCTGAGCTGGACCTTGAAGGAAGTAATAGATTCTGATTGGAAGAGAGGATGGGAATAAATTCTAGGCATGGGAGACAGTCTGGGCAAAAACAAGGAGTTGGGACATAAAATAGCTAGCGGGGGAGTGTGGCAAGAATGTGAAGCTTGGGATGAGGGGTAATAAAATATCAATCTGGACAGTTAGGCTGGAGCCAACTACAGAGGCATTTAAGTGCCAAGTTATGGAGGCGGTAGGGAGAGTCTGCAGACTTTTGAGTAGAGGAATGACATGGACAGAACTGTGCCACAGGAATATTAAGTTGTTCATTGCAAAGGAGAAATACTAGAAGCAGGGGATTGAACTTGGATACCATTGAAAGAATGTATTAAAATATAATTTATTAAGTACTGACTACGTGCTAAGTATTGTGGAGATAACAGAGTAGGAGGTTTCAGCTGCCTGTTAGTCAGAAAGACCTGGTGCTCCTTAGGGCAAATTAACAAAACTGATAGAAATGCAGCACATTCAATGGCAATTCCACCAATAAACATCATATCTTTTCTGATGCTTAACTATTGGATTTTGGTGATGGGACTTTTCTAGTCTTCAGTAGTTATAGCTTCAGCACCTACATACAGAAGCAGTTGCTAGGGGTTGCTTCCAGGGCTGATGATGGGGGAGGCTGGCTGGAAGTAGGAACAGTGGTCTGAAGGACTGGGCCACCACTCCCAGGAATCTTGGGCTTACCTGCCTGCTAGGATCAGTTGTTTAGTAATCGGTAATGGTGTTGGGGAAGAAGGCAAGTCCCTTATCCACAATAATTGCTCCTCATTGAAAGGATGACTGTTGGGTCTGGGTTGGAAGCAGAGACAATGGTCTAGAGGCAGGGGTCATCGATTTGAAAGAGTCAATCACAAAGGCTCTTGAGTAGTAGTTCTGGGCTATCTCCATCAGTTTACAAGGGAACTTGGCAGTGGTTTGATTTGTCTGTCACATTCCATCTTCTCTTTCCCTCAGAGTGACTTGCTATGTTAACTAGTTTGGGTGCTTGTCTGACTAGTCTATTAGAATAGTCTAAGCAAGAGGGGATGAGAGTTTTAATTGGGTCAGTGAGGAGACAAGACAGAATAAATGTCAGAGACATGAATATAGAATATACCAGACTTGAACATAATCAATTAGATATGTATATTAAGTAAGAATGAAAAATCAAATATAAATCTGTGGATATCAGGGTGAATGGAAGTGCCTTTTAGAGAAGACCATCTCTTTTATGCCCTCAAGAGAAATGGATA
Organism: Vombatus ursinus; assembly: GCF_900497805.2. Taxonomy (NCBI): domain Eukaryota; kingdom Metazoa; phylum Chordata; class Mammalia; order Diprotodontia; family Vombatidae; genus Vombatus; species Vombatus ursinus. The sequence goes on along the minus strand of NW_020954625.1, from coordinate 79,624 downwards.
AGTTTGGAGAAAGAGGTAGTTTTAGGGGAAAACAAATTATTTGTATTATGGATGTGTTAAATTTGCTATGCCAACAGGACATCCAAATTTGGAAGCCTCTTGTAAATAGTTGGCCATGTGAGCTTGGATATCAAAAGTGATAAATTCTAGTCATATAGCTGTGGGAGCCTTCTACTTAGAAATGATTATTGGACAAATCCCAGCTGCCCCTGAGGTGACGGAGAAAGCGGCTAACATGGCGGGTAGACTGGGCTGGTTCCTGAAGAAGGCTGGGGCCAAGGAGCCGGTGCTGACCATGTCCTTTGCCATTGGCACTTTGGCTCTGCTTGTACCTCCTTTAAGCCCCTATACTAAGTACACAGGCATGATCAACCGAGCTACCCCTTACAACTACTCCATTCCTATTCAAGATGATGACAACATTCCTGACATCCCCAGTCATGCTCAGAATTCCCAGGGTCCTTCAGTGGCTGAAGAATCTGTGAATCCTCCATTTGCTGTCCCCCAAATAAATGTCCTTATCTTAAAAAAAGAAATGATTATTGAAACCATGGGTGCTGTGATCCCCTGTTTAGAGAGAGTAAAGGCAGTTCATGAGATCTCCAAGGGAATTGAAAGAAAAAAAACCCCAGAAAACAGCCTTAGTGGGCAGGAGTTGTATGATGATCTAGCAATGAGGATTGAGAATAAATAGCCAGACATACAGCAGGAGAAGCAGAAAAGACCATTGTCATGGAAATCAAGAAGAGTAAGGTCTCCAGAGATTTCTTGATTACCCAAGCTCCTATTTCTTTCTCTCTCCATTTTTAAAAAAAAAATTTTTGATTGTGTTTTATTATTTCTTGATGTCTTATGAATCCATTAGCCTCAAATCATTCTGAAGCCAATTTTCAAAAAGAGAAAAAATAGAGGCCATATAATAAAGGACAATGAGTTTTATGCCAATTATTGGGAAATTTTGATAACAGATCAACAAAAAGATGTTTGGTGAACATCCTCATCAAAAAGAAATAATGCCTGGTTAACTTCATGTCCTTTTTTTTTTTTTTGGTGAGACAATTGGGGTTAAGTGACTTGCCCAGGGTCACACAGCTAGTAAGTGTCAAGTGTCTGTGACTGGATTTGAACTCAGGTACTCCTGACTCCAAGGCTGGAGCTCTATCCATTGCGCCACCTAACTGCCCCTAACTTCATGTCCTTTGACAGAGATGTGAAAGTACTATCACTTCAACTGCACAATCAAATGGAATATGGAATATGGGAGTTTTTTTTGCACTTGAATAAAGGTATAAGTAATATTTGCTACTGTAACTATAGTGTGAGCTAAAAAAAATATCCCCATTGCAGATTTGTGTGGTAATGGAGATCTCGGTTCTTCTTCTTCTTCCTATTTCCTTCTGAAATTACAGGAAGTGTATAAAACTGATATTACTTGTTCTTCAAATAGTGTTAGTTGTCATTCAATTGATTTTAATGCAATATAAGTTTCATATGAGCACTGTTTTGCCTTGGAATTTTGGATTGAATTAAGAAACATTTTCAAGTGTGCAACAAAAGCTAAGTCTTGGCAAGCTAGAGCAAGAGTCAGCAAACATTCTAATGGAGGACCAGATGGTAAATATGTTTAGGCTTTGCAGGCCAGAAGGCAAAATCAAGGACATTAGATAGGCATGTATGTGACAAACAAAAAAATTCCACAAATTTTTAGTCATAAAATTCAAAATATAATGATGATAATTAAGTACAAATTTTTTTAGGATAGTAGAGAAGCGCCCCAAAAAAGGACATAGGCAAACAGGGCCATTTTGTTACTATCACATTAAATTGGAAATACCCATTAAAACCACCCACTTGTCTATAACAGAAGATCCCAGTTTCATATACAATTCCTATGTCTGTTCTTCGCATATTTGTCTCCCATGCTCTGGACCTACTCTCATAATCCCCACCTCAGACTGGGTCTTCAGGGCTTGACTACCTCTTATTCCCACATATTCTAGTTATAGCCCTGAGGAGTTGGAGTGAGGTTTTTTTCATCCTAACAGCTCACGAGCCCCTACTGGTGTGGTTGTCCCATGATCATTGCTTAATATCAATAGTCAGCCAGACTTTGCTTTTGGGAAAGGGTAGCATAAAAAGCATTGTCAGCATGACATTTTAAAATATATGGGAGTCTACCTGAGAAGACAAACCCAGGAACTGTATGAACACAATTACAAAATACTTTTCACACAAATAAAGTGAGATCTAAATAATTGGAAAAAACATCAGTTGCTAATGGGTAGGCCAAGTTAATATAATAAGAGGACAATTCTACCTGAATTAATTTACTTATTCAGTGCCATACCAATCAAACTACCAAAAATATTTTATAGAGCTAGGAAAAAATAGCAAAATTCATCTGGAAGAAGAAAAGGTCCAGAATATCAAGGGAATTAATGAAAAGAAATGCAATAGAAGGTGGCCTAGCCATTCCAGATATTAAAGTGTAGTATAAAGCAGCGATCATCAAAACTACTTGGTACTAGCTAAAAAATAGAGTGGTGGATCAGTGGAATCAGTTAGATATGAGACACAGTAGTCAGTGAGTATAATAATCTACTGTTTGATAAACCCAGAGACTCCAGCTTCTGGGATAAGAACTCATTATTTGACAAAAACTACTGAGAAAACTGGAAAATAGTATGGCAGAAACTAGGCATAGACCAATGTCTTACACTATTTACCAAGATAAAGTCAAAATGGGTACATGATTTAGATATAAAGGCTGATAATATAAGCAAACTAGGAGAACAAGGGATAGTTTACCTGTCAGATTTATGGGGAAGGGAAGAATTCGTGACCAAACAAGACAGAAAATATTATGAAATGTAAAATGGATTAATCTGATTACATTAAATTGAAATTTTTTTTGCAAAAACAAAGCCAATGCAATCAAGATTAGAAGGGAAGCAGAAAGCTGGGAAACAATTTTATTACCAGTGTCTCTGATAAAGGCCTCATTTCTAAAATATATAGAGAACTGAGTCAAATTTATAAGAATACAAGTTGTTCCCCAATTGATAAATGGTCAAATGATATGAACAGGAAGTTTTCAGATGGAGAAATTAAAGCTATCTATAGTCATATAAAATGCTCTATATCACTATTGAGTAGAGAAGTGCAAATCAAAACAACTCTGAGGTACCTCATGATACCTATCAGATTGGCTCACATGACAAAACGGGAAAATGATAAGTGTTGGAGAAGATGTGGGGAAATTGGAACATTAATGCATTATTGGTGGAGTTGTGAACTGATCCAATTTCTGGAGAGCAATTTGGTACTATGCCAAAAGGATTATAAAACTGTGCATACCCTTTGACCCAACAATAGTACTTCTAGGTCTTTATCCCAAAGAGATCATAAAAATTGGAAAAGAACCCACATGTACAAAAATATTTATAGCAGTTCTTTTATGGTGGCCAACAACTGGAAATTGAAGGGATGCTCATCTGAATGCAGATTGAATCATACTATTTGCTCCCTTTTTTAGTTGTTTCTTCTTTTTCAAGCTTCCATTGTTTCTAATTCTTCTTTACAACATGACTCATGTGAAAATATGTTTAATATGAATATATATGTACAGACTATATCAGATTGCATGCTGTCTTGGGGTGGGAGAAGGGAAGGGAAGGGCATAAAATTTGGAGCTCAAAATCTTATGGAAGTAAATGTTGAAAACTAAAAGTAAATAAATTAATTAATATTTAAAAAAGAATTGTCAACATGAAACATCATCCCAGAAACCTGTTTTATATTTTCTGACAGGTACATATGTTGTCCAAGGGGAAAGAAGCTCAAGAATACATATCTGGCAAAGAGGAACCTCAATTCTTGAAAGACCTTCTAATGGAGTCTTTAAGATTTTCTCCTCAAGTGTTGTGTAGTTTTTCTGTGGGGCTCCTTGTACAAACTTGAAGCTGCCTTTCTTAGTTTTCCCATTTAATACTATTTTATTTTTTCTAATTACATGTATAGATATTTTTCAACATTCACTTTTATAAGATTTTTCTCACTCCCTCCACTCCCACTTCCCCAAGATGGCAAGCTATCAGATATGGGTTATTTATATACAATCATATTAAAGATATCCACATTAGTCATGTTGTGAAAGAACAATCACAACAAAAAGGAAAACCATGAGAAAGAAAAAACAAAAAAGTGAAAATCGTCTGCTTCGATCCGCATTCAGACTCCATAGTTCTTTCTTTGCTATGGATAGCATTTCCCATCATGAGTATTTTGAAATGTCTTAGATCATTGCATTGCTGAGAAGAACTAAGTCAAAGCTGATTTATAATATATTGCTGTTACTGTATACAATGTTCTCCTGGTTCTGCTCATTTTACTCAGCATCAGTTCATATAAGTCCTTCCAAGTTTTTCTGAAATCTACCTACTCATCATTTCCTATAGCATAATAGTATTTCATTACATTTATATACCACAGTTTGTTCAGTCATTCTGAAGTTGATGGGCATCCCCTCAATTTCCAATTCTTTGCCGCCACACAAAGAGCTGCTATAAATATTTTTGTACATGTGGGTCCTTTTCCCATTTTTATGATCCCTTTTGGATACAGACCTAGCAGTGGTATTGCTGGATCAAAGGGTATACACAGTTTGGTTGACCTTCGGACATAGTTCCAAATTCCTCTCCAGAATGGTTGGATCAATTCACAACACCACCCTGAAGGTCACAAATGACTGATACCCATCTAGAGGATGAAGTGAAACTATTGACCTTCATGCTACAACCAAATATTCAAATGCTTTCCAAAAAAAAAAAGTAGACACAACAAAGTCATTAGAAGGTGGGGCAGCTAAGGAATACAGTGAATAGAGCTCCAGCCTTGGAGTCAGGAGGACCTGAGTTCAAATCCAGCCTCAGCCACTTGATACTTACTAGCTGTGTGACCTTGGGCAAGTCGCTTAACCCTGATTGCCTCACCAAAAAAATAAACAAACAAACAAAAAACAAAGTCATTAGAAGGTGAATTAACTTTAAAATTAATGAATAGTTTTCATTTTTTGAAATTATTAAGTACACAGTGGTTAGATTTTTTTTACAAAATAATGTACATTTTTGAGGATATATAATTGAAGGTTCTTGAATGTGGTGCTACTTGAGTACAGCAAAATGTTAATGTGGCCTTCCAACAAGAAAAGATTAGAGAAACCCAGAGAGAAGAGAGTATATGGGAATAGAGTGTAGTCAACAGTGTCAAATGCTGTAAAGAAGTCTGGAAGAATGTAGATTGAGATAAATCCATCAGATTTGATTATTCAGAGACCATTAGTAACTTTGGTGAGATCAGCTGGAGTTGAGTGTTGATTACTGAGTAAATACTGCAAATATTTCAGAAAGGAGAGGAGGCAACAAGAGTATATAGCTTTTGTTAGAAGATGGCAATCCTCTCTGCATGCTGTGTGGCCTTTTTTCATGTCTTCCTATATATCTTCTATAGGTCATCTACCCAACATCAACCCCAGCCCCCCCCCCTTTTTTTACAACCTCTTTACACTAGAAGGTTACCTATGGAGCACACAAGGAAACTCTACTTGAGAAAAATACTATGCCGTATAATGACAGGGATTCCCAAGGCGTAAACTAAAAGGAATAAGAATACTATTTTGTTGTCCCTCAGCTTATGCCTTTGTATACCCAGAATTTGTTAACAACATATGGTCCCATGTATGCATAGGTATACATATGGACACATGTATATGGCATACTATGAGGTGGTTGTGGGAGTAAATTCCAACTTTCCAAAGTTTCACCTTGAATTACTCCTATTTCTTGGCATCCTTTTCATAGCTAGCTTAAAAACATGGCCCCATCTATACTCTTTATATTGGAACTCAGCATGTTGTGGTGCTACATGGATATAACATTATGAAGGAAGCTCTAGTTGCTTAAGGAGATGCATTTATAGACAGAGGAATTGTTCCAATATTTGAAGATGTACTCAAAGGGCAAGGCGAGTTTAGTGTATTTAAAAGAGTCATGGAGAAGCAAAAGGGTATGGCAGAATATATCCAGTAAAAAGTATCACCCAACCCATCCCAGAAAATAGTTACTGGTTTCATTTTTATTATTGTATTCTCAGTACCTAGGACAAAACCTTCATGAGGTAGGTACCTAGTAACTACCATACTGCATTTTATTTTCACATGAATTAAATAAAATTAAACTTGATCACTGAGTTAAGCCAAAAACTCTATAGCCACCATGCACATTATGCCCCATCCACCTCCAGTGTTAGAAAGACCAACGTCCTGTTCTTCTCCTTTGTCTAGGAGTTGTTACCAGTCATAGAGAGAGGTGGAAACAACTCTGCAGATTTTCCCTAAGGAACTTTGGGATGGGGAAGAGAAGCACTGAAGAGAGAGTTCAAGAAGAATCCCAATGCCTGGTGGAGGAGCTCAGGAAAACAAAGGGTTGGTTTTCAGTTCTTTCTTCCTGGGCATGTGGGGTCCAACTGCTCACCCATCCCCAGTCTTAAATATTACTTGTTTTGGGAGTCATTAAAAAAGTCTCTGACTTGGTCCACTGACCAGACAATCACTCTGCTGGGCCAGAGAACTCACTTCTCTCTTTTCATACTCAGGTATGATAAACTGTTATAGTTTCCTTACAAAGGGTAAAGCAAATTGTCCAGGAGAACATCATTCACTACCCTTAGAGGAATTAAACACTATATCCAAATGTGGATAGGAGAGATGCCCAGTTCCTACATGATAGGAAATATTTCAGTTAAAGCTGTTTTTTACTTCTTTGGTAACTTTTCTCTACATTAGGTCAGTGCACTGATCCCACCTTCATTCTTGGCTGTGCCCCATGCAATATGATCTGCTCTATCCTCTTCCATGAGTGATTCAAGTACAATAATGAGAAATTTCTAAATCTGATGGCCTTGTTAAATGAAAACTTTCAGGTACTTAACTCACCATGGGCACAGGTAAGTCTAGAGCTGTCTTCTTGTTTTGTGGTTATTTACTGAGTTTCAGCAATAGGATCAATGTACCATAAAATTTCATCACTTTGCAAGGTCGCCAACACACATGATCACACACACACACATTCACATATCTCACCCTCAAAGACAATAACATCATGCGATATCTTTGGTTCTCAAATAAGGTAAAGGTAGATATTTTCTTCCCCGTAGGCCTCTAAACTAGTTCTATGTCATACAAATATTTAAGTTATATGGAGAAAGACCTGATTGGTGCCTGCAATATCCCAAGTACGATCGTGTTCATAGATGTGGCCAAGTAAAACAGTTATCAGCAAAGAGCCTTCCCAGGCCGTATTGGAAGGATTAGGGAGGACAGCTTACCAAAGCTAAGTTAGTAAACCACTTAAGCAAACAGCCTAGACTGATTCTGGGAGTGCTATGGCCTAACCTCTACAATGGATGGACGTGTAGGATCAAAGCCTTTATTCACTGAAGTCAGAATTAAGGACCCTCACTCAACCAAAAGCAAGTTTTCTTTCTTTTACCCATCTTCTGTTCCACTTACAGCACAGGATATATACTCTAGCTAAAGCTTCTCCTGTAGAATGTAAGATTTTCAAGAATGAGGACTGCTTTATTGTTGTCTATGTTACCCTAGCCTAGAATAGAACTTGCTTCCTAGTGAGTACTGAATAAATGGTTAGTGGATTTTATTAACTTTATCTGAATTGTTTTGAATTTAAATGTTGGCTTTTCCAAGGTAAATAGATTTCCCTTAACTCAAATATCAGCTCCTATTAAACACAGAAATAATACTCTGATTTCTGGTCCACTCAGAATTAGTTTTGAGGTGTTTGCCAATTTAGTTTTAGATCTGAGAGGATTTATGAAACTCTCGGGATTTGTTCAGGGTAGCTCACTCTTCCTAAGTACCCAGGAGGGCGATTCCTTTGACTGTTATTTTGATTGAAAGATCACAAAATCATAGAATTTAGGGAAAGAAAGGAATTTACTAAATAGAGGGTTTGACTTAGATTGAAGAATAAAACTGAAATCTACCTCAGACAGATATAAAGGCAATCTGAGTGTATTTATCTTATTGCCATTCTAGAATATGAACTCCATGTGGGCAGGAATTGTATTTTTAGAAACTTTGTAGCTCTCTGAACACCTAATATTTTCCTCTATTGATTATTTTATAAGAATTCATTGAATTGACCAAAGTGGATTAGTAATTGATTAGCACAAATTAATTTATTTGAACTTATAGTGAGAAAGCTCATTATACAGTGTACCTTCGGACTTGCTGGTCCTCAAATACACACAAAATACTAAAGGCATGCCCTAGTTTTATTGGAAGTCTTTCCACATTGGTAAGAGCTTCCAGATCCTCTGACAGCCCAGGATCACTTCTGTACTTGTATTTGGCAAATTGGAGGACTTTAATAGGGGAAATAGCAATTACTGCTCAACCCAAAACTAGTCTTTCAGTTAGTAACCTTAACAAAGTCATCATTGTTTCTGTATGTTACCAACAAAAGTGAACAGGAAGTGAAAGAGAAATTCCATTAACAAACTAATGTACATATAAAATATTTGGGAATCAACCTACCAACATCAATAGTGGAACTGTTTGAATACAACAAAGCTCCCTTTATGGAAAGGAAGCCTGACCTAAATAATTAAAGGAATTTTATTTGCTCATAGGTAGGCTGAACTAATATAATAAAAATGATAATACTACCTCAATTCCTTTACTTATGTAATACCATACAAATCCAAGGATTTCTTGATAGTACTAAAAAAATGAAAATAAAATTCATCTGGAAGACAAAAATGTCAAGAATCTCAAGGGAAATCATGACAAAGTGGGAGCAGAAGGGAGCGTAGCCATACCAGATTCCCCAAATGATTTCTTACTAATTTAGTAACAGTGAAGAAGTTCAATGAAATAGATGAAGCATACTACAATTAGAACCAAGCTACCCTGGTAGCCTAATGCTTCATATAAAAAAAAGCTCCAAGGTTACTGGGGCAAGAACTCACTATTTGACCCAAAAAGTGCTGGAAAAACTAGGAACTGTTCTGGAAAAAAAAAAAGCTAAGACCGAATCTCACAATGTATGTGAAGATTAGCTTCCAATTTATACATGACAGATAAAAAATGTCACATTACATACAACTTAGAGACACAAGGAAGAGAATACCTTTCAGATCTGTAAATATGGAATATACATAGGGAATGAAAAAATGGATTTTGAGAATCATGGAAGATAAAAGGTCCAGTTTTTATGCATAAAATTGAAAATTGTTCACACAAACAAAATCAATGGTGCTACAAATAGAAGGGAAACAGTTACCTGGTGGGGAAATGCTTACATAAATTTTCTCTGATAAAAATATAAATGACAAGTTTTATAAGGAATTGATTCAAATTTATTAGAGCTAGTCACCAAGTGATAAATGGACAAAGATGATGAACAAGTATTTCTCAAAATAAAATGTCAAAGCTACAAACAGTCATGTGAAAAATTGTTGTAAATCACTAATAATTAGACAAGTGAAAACTAAAGCAAATCTCACTCTCATTTGGCAAAGATGATAAAAGAAGAAAATTACACATATTGGTAGAGTTGCAGAGAACTGGCTCATTAATATGATGTTAGTGGAGTCTTTCTGGAAAACTGTTTGGAAGTGTGCCTCAAAAGTCAGTAAACTGCATACTTTTTCAATCAGTAATGTCTCTCTAAGTTTTAACCCCTATAGACACCAGAGAAATGAAAAAGATTCATACTTACAAAAATACTCACAGCAGCTTTTTTGTTGTGGTAGAGACCTGGAAACAGGGGCATGCCCTTCAATTTAGGAACGGTTAAAAATTACGTTACATTAATTTGATGGAATATTATTCTACTAAAAGAAATAATGAAAGGAATCAGTTCAGAGAAGCCTGGGAGGAACTGCATAAACTTATGTAGACTGAAATGAGCTGAACCAGGAGATGATTTTATACAATTACAACAACATTGTAAAGACAAAAAAGTTTGAAAGACGGAATTATTTTGATCAATGCGATGACCACCATTGATTCCAGAGGACCCAAAGGAAAATGTTACTTTTTTCTGACTGAGAGGTGACAGACTGAATATGCACAATGAGACACACATTTATTGACATAGACAATGTGGTATTTGTGTTTTGTTTGAATATTCATATTTATTACTATAATGTTTAAAATTTTAAATTCAAGAGGCAGGAAGAGACAATGTTTGTTAATTGAAAAACAAAATAAAAAGAAGTTGATTTTGTACTTTCGGCTCTAAACAGAATCTTTCTCTGCCTTTCACTTCAAGTGCTGAGCTTCCCCAATGATTAGAGGTTTCCTTTTTGGAAGTCTCTAATTAATTGCCCTCCTTGGAGTCCTATTCACCCTTCCCACTAGAGCTTGGCAGCACTGTCCTCTGCTAATATCCCATCTCTGGAAGAGAAAGAAATATTGTCTTCTCTCCAGGTTTCTCTCTCTGCTCCATACCCATTTCAGTTGGAGAAAAAAGATCGTTACTACTTGTACTTCAGTGAAGCCAATGGCTTCTGACTTCCCTAGTTCTGTTGTGTCTGCTCTGTCTAATTAGAATAAAATGTTTTGTCTGCTGATGGCTAATAGAAATTCCCGCTCTTTCATAATGAATACCAAGTCTTTCCTGAATGGATGCCTTAAAGAACATTCTGCCACTTTACTGCAATTTAACAATTTTCACAAAAATTGGCCCCAAATGACTTTCTTTAAAAAGTGGATAAGTCCTTATTTTTCCTTCCAAATGTTTCAAAAAATGTTTAAACAAAGGTAAATATCTATGTTGGAGAAACAATGGGAAAACCAGTATATTGGCAACCTGTTGGTGTAGCTGTGAATTTTCCAGGCCACCTGGAAAGCAATTTGGATCTATTACTCCCAAATTAGTAAATCATGTATGTTCTTTGGACCAACAACATTACTATTTTCTAGTACCCCTAGAAAAATAAAAAAGAAGAAAATATGCAAAATTTAAAGTTACATGAAAAAAAATTGAAATGAGTTTTTTTTCCCTGAGGGGGGCTGCAAAGTACTGGAAACCAAGGGGCTGCTCTTCAATGGGGGAATAGCTGAATAAAATATAGTATGTGAACGTAATCGAATTCTACTATGTTTTGAGAAATGATGAAAGGGAAAGCTTTACTCCTAGCAAGACTTTATGAATGGATGCCAGGTAAAGTAAGCAGAACTAATTTCTTCAATAACAAAAACAATGAAAAGAAAAACACCATGCAAGGCTCAAGTACTCTGATCAACATCAAGGACCCACCATGATTCCAGAGGAATCATAATGAAACATGCTGCCTTCATGACAGAGACAGAATGGACTCAAGATGTAAAATGTGACACACATTTCTAGCTATTGCCAAAGTGGGGATTTGTTTTGCTTAGTTATGTATACATGTTTCAAGAGTTTTGTTTTTCTTTTTTTTCCCAATGTGTAGTGAAGATGAGAGAGAAAACATTTTTTCTTGATAAAAAAAGTTCATTAAACTTGAAAAGAAATGCAATGCTTTTTAATAGAATATAATAGTTTATAAGTAGACATATAAAGTTGTCTCTTTGTGACAATAAACTCACATGTGTTGGTTCAGGTTTGGGGGGGGGGTTGTAGTTCTACAACTTTTTACCAGCATTCAGAGTGTACCTCCCTGGCAAGCATAAAAATCTTTCTAGAAATGTGGAGGAAATTAAAGCTTTCATTTTGGAAAGAGTGAAGGAGCATGAAAAGATACTGAACCCCAGCAACCCTCAAGACTACATTAACTGCTACCTCTCAAAAATGCAGCAGGTAGGATGCATGGGGCACCATGTTTATTAATGAAGGCTGATATTCTAATGATTCTTACAGGTCACTCTCTTCAATGCATAAGAAGGGACACCGCAGAGTATCTAGGTATCCACATCCTCTAAAGATTCCATTGGCTTTCTAGTAACTGGGCTTTGTTTGATCTGACCCTCTCCCTTACCTGAAATCTGTAAGGGAAATTGTTGCAATGGACAGGTGTGTGTTGTGGAGTCATTTGGAAAGAATTCACAGACTCAGACCATCTTCAACCAAAGCAAAGGCATTAATTGAGGATTACACTCTCAAGTGGGCTAGGCTCCTTAGAGGAACCAGCAACTATCAAGGCAAAAACAGAGATTTTTATAAAGCAGAAAGTACCACCAAATATCCTGGATCTGTTCAAGTCACGATCCCCTGGTTACAAAAATGTACACAAAGGCAAAGTAAAACTGCTTGCAGCTGACCATAATGCATAAAATAATCATATTATAATAAGCCTATCTATATTACAAGTTCATCTAAAGGACAATCTTTGCTGTTACTGTGTAGGTGCCTGTTAGGGAAGGTCTTTTCTGTGTTTTAGTGGCCAACATCATGAATGGATAATACATTCTTTGGTTAAAACATTTATCTTGGGCAGAAGGGCTTCCTCATTGTATAGCAAATGTTGCTGACACAGTTGTTACTAACAATACAATTGTTGCAACCATTGCTACCGCCATCAAAATGAGATTGGAAGAATTCTGCTTTGCTGGGTGATGAGCTGCTGATCTGTGCTTTCCTGTTTAAAAGATATTTAGAAGAAGAAGATAATAGGAATCAATTAATAAACATTCACTAAGTGCATACTATGTGCCAGGTACTTAACTAAGTCCTGAAGACACAAAAAGAGGCAAAAGGCAGCCCCTGCCATCAATGAGCTTACAATCAAATAGGGGATATAATATGCAAACAAATACATATAAAATAAGCTCTAAACAGGAGAATTGGGATGCAAAGCAAGGTTTGGAGTCAGGAAAACTTGATGTCAAAGCAAAATTCAGACATTTCCTAGCTGTATAACCCTGGGCAAGTCATATCACCACTGTCTGCTTGAGTTTCTTCATCTATAAAATGAAGATAACAGTATTTATTTCCCAGGGTGATTGTGAGGATAAAATGATATGTTTGTAAAGCATGCTGTTACCTTTAAAGCAGAGGCAGCAGATGTCTCAGTAGATTAAACATTGGGCTCAGGAAGACTTGAGTTCAACATCAGCCTCAGACACTTCCTAGATGTGTGACCATGGGCAAGTCACTTAACCTCTGATTGCCTGAAAATGGATCTACTGGAGAAGGAAAGCCCAACCTCCCAGTTTCTTTTCCAAGAAAACATGAAATGGATTCACAAAGGATCAGACATAATTGAAATGACTGAACAAGAACAGACAACAAACTTTAAAACATTATATAAATGCTAGCTATTATTATAAATGCTAGCTATAAATGGCTCTGATAAAAACATTCAAAAGTAATTAATATCAGGAAGAGTGCAGCTTTTGTTTTGCTCCACACAATAATGAGAAAGATACAAAAACCTCCCAGAATCCCACAAGTCAAGTCAGAAAACAAACAAAACAATTATAGCATCCCATACTCTCTACTGACAACGAAAATTTACTCAGAGTTGTCATCAGGACATCCATCCAACATTCCAGTTAATCCTTAACTATCTTCTAGTCCTACATAGTCCCACTCTGACTGATAGAAGAAGCTAGGTGGTGGTATGGATGGAGTACTGAGCCTGAAGTCAGAAAGACTTGTGTTCAAATCTAGACTCAGACACTTTATCACAGTACACACCTGGGCAAGTCACTTAACGTCTGTCTGCTTCTATTTCTTCAATGGTAAAATGGAGACAATAATAGCATCTACCTTCTAGTGTCATTGTAAAGACCAAATGAGATAATATTTGTAAAGTGCTTAGCAGGGGCCTGGTACATAGTAGATGTTTGACAAATGCTGATTTCCTTCATTCCTACAGTCTTACCCAATAGATTAAACCTCCTCTAGAAGCAACAATCATTTTGGGAGGGCCGAACAGGCAACCCTCTTTCCCATTGGATCTAAACTGTCCATATAACTCAAGTCAATGGGGTAGAGGGTTATAGCAAGGAAGAATAGAAAGTAAATGTCTTCTTCCCCTCCACCCTAACCCTATCCTGGCAGTAATCCTTAACCCTTTTTTTCTCTATTCACACCACAATCACCCTAGTTCAGTTCAACATCATCTCTCATCTGAACAATGACAATTCACTCCTAATAGCTCTCCAAGCATAAAAACTCTCAATTCCTTCTTCACAAACTCGCAAAGTTAACATGAATGAGGTACAAGATTCACTGTTTCATTCCCATGATCAGGAAGCTTCAGAGCTCCTTAGACACCACACAAATTTATCTGTTTGGCTTTTAATGTTCATCACAATCTGGTTCTAGCCTGTTTTTCTAGGCTGGTTATGCATTTTCCCTGTTACACTCTGTGTTCCAGCCAAAGTGGTCTCATTGTTGTCCTCTGAACGTAGTATCTTATCTTTTGACTCTTGGCCTTTTTACAGTCTGACCCCCATGCCTGGAATATGCTTGCCTGCTTTCCTCAACTCTTAGTAATCCTAATATCCTTCCATACTTAAGTGCTACTTCTTCAGCCTTCCCTTATTCTTCCTGTTGTTAATGTTCCACCCAAAAATTTCCATGTAATTATTTTGCACAAATTTCATGTGTACTTATCATTAAATGTATTGTATTCCTTTAGCAGAATGTTAACTCCTAGAGTAGAGACTTTCTAATTTTTACCCTTTGCCTTTTTATCCCCACTACCTAGCACTCTGCCTGGCACATAAGAGATATTTCTTAGATTATTTGTTGATTGGGTGGTGTAATACACCGATAAAAATGTTAAACAACAAAGAACTAAACACAGATCATTAAAATCTTCACTAGAAGCTTTCTTCCAGGTTGATATAAAGACTTCTTTAATCTCCTCCCTTGATATATTCCCACATTGTTCCTTTTACCTCTATATATTTTTACCTTTCTTTCAGTGGCCCTGAACCAGTGGGAGATTTTTTAAAAATAGTTTTGAATTGACATAAATGCATAAAAGTATTGATTCCATTGCTTTATCTTTTCTCATTAATACATTTACCTTATGCTTGTCAAATTTGAAGGTTTCCATGTCAAGTATCTGACTCACTTGGAAATTTGAGGAAATGCCTGAAATCCACCTTTGCTCTATAAGTCCATCTTCTTTTTTATTATTATTATGTCATTTTATTTTTTCTCAAATTACATGTAAAAACAACTTTTAACATTCATTTTCAAAAGTGTGAGTTCAGAATTCTCTCCCTCCCTCCCTATGCCTCTCACTGAGAAGACAAGCAATTCGATATAGTTTATACATATGGAGTCACACAAAACATATTTATATAATCTATATTCATTGTTTTATCCTGGCCTAGATTATTTGCTTTTCCCCTCTTCACTGCCAGTTGATTTGAGTAGAAAATGAGCTTCTATTCAGACTTTGTCTTGGTCCCCATATTTTTTTAACCTTAGAAAGCTTCATTTCCAGGTAACAAGGTATTAGGTCTTCTCCCATTTGGGCCGCCCTACCATCCTCCCCTTTCTATTTTCACCTGTGTGACCTTGAAAAATCACTTCACCTTTCTAGGTCACAATTTCCTTCTTTGTAAAGTGAGTGTGTTGGGTCAAGTGATCTC
Organism: Vombatus ursinus; assembly: GCF_900497805.2. Classification (NCBI taxonomy): domain Eukaryota; kingdom Metazoa; phylum Chordata; class Mammalia; order Diprotodontia; family Vombatidae; genus Vombatus; species Vombatus ursinus. The sequence goes on along the minus strand of NW_020954625.1, from coordinate 64,002 downwards.
CTAAGTTCTTTCCAGCTCTAAAACCAATTGCATATTTCACAGACTTTCACAGAATTTGCGAGTTGAAAGGGGCCTTCGCATCCACCTAACTTTAAGAGCTGTTATACAAATGGATTAGAATACTTTCGCTTCCCCACTCCCAGGAGACAGAACTCATAACAATGGTTTGAAATTACAGAGACACATTTCATTTCTACATGAGAGAGGATAATGTCCAAGACTGGAAAGAAATTCTTTATTAAGTAGTAAATTCCCAATCTGTGGAAGACTTAAAGCTGAGTCTTGATGACCAATTAAGGGAGATTTTGAAAAGGAAATTTCTGATTGGTCATGGCTTGGCTGGATGAAGTTCATTTTTCTTAAAAAATTTGAAATTCTATACTCTCCACCACAAGGCCATTCTCTCAATTGCTCATTCTGAAAATCTGAAAATCCTATTTCTTGTTGTTTTACTAAAATTCTGTCCTGTTTTCTGGTGAAAATATCAGTATAAGGGGTCACTTAACAGATCATTAAGGTTTGAAGTGAATTATTTGATCGGGTTCTCTCCATGCCATCCATGTCATTGATAGTAAATAGAGAGCTGACAGGGATCCAACTCTCTCCTGTTATGTATGAGGAAACTGGGATTTTGAGGAATGAAGTGACTTTCACATGCACACATACATACCTCTTAAGTTAGGCTAAATTTAAACCCAGGTCTTCTGGATTCAAAGTCTTGTGCCTTTTCCACTATGATGTATTATCTGAGGGAAGGAAAGTTGCCTGGGAAATGCAAGCCTATGGTTGGGCAGTGGAAGCCTGAGGGCATTAGGAAGGTTCTAGTGCCTTAGGACAGGGAAGTGAAGGTAGCGGAGGGATTCTAGAGCAAACTTTATATGTGTCATATGGTTCCTAATGGCTACCATTACTTCATTTATTTTGTACCCCTCCTTTAGGAAAAAAGGTAGTCCTCAGTCTGAATTTAACTTGGATAACCTATTGGTGATGGAAGTAAACTTATTTGCTGCAGGAACAGAGACAACCAGCAGCACCCTAAGATATGGCCTGCTGCTCATTCTGAAACATCCTGAGGTCCAAGGTAAAGTCCAAGAATTGCCATTCTTACGGATCAGGCTTGCTTTCCCAGTTCTGTATCTTGCTCAGGAGCTGGCCCCATATTTCCACCTTTTGGATTTGTATGTCTCCCACACAGATCAGCAACAGGTCAGACAGTAGTGTATTTAAGAAAACAGAACACTTGGGCAAGGCATGATAGTTATTCAAGTATGTGAAGGTCTGTCTTTGGAAATTCAATTGATTTTAGCAAATATGTATAAAGCTCCCACTGTGTACCCTCAGTTCTATGCTTAGGATGCAAAGATTCAAATGAAACACCCCCTTTCTTGTAATGGCTTACATTCTACCTGGGCTGATTCTGCTGGATCTAAAGAGGCAGAAGCAGGAACCATGGACAGAAGTTGTAAATTGACAAATGGAGGATTCATGTAAGGAAAGACTTGCCAACTATTAAAATTCTTCCCAAAACCCACTAAGCTACTCTGGAGGTCATGAGTTCTCCCTGGAGTTTCTCAAGCAAAGGCTGGGTGACCATTAGTTCATTCCATTAGAAACAGAATTCCTGTTCAAGTATGGATGGCCCTAGGTGAGAACAGGTCATTTCTAATGCTGAGCTTCTATGCCTCAGCAACCTAGGATATTGAGACTGGAGCTGAGATACATACTTGGTGAATGGTTTCAATCAAGATGATAATGTCATCACCAGCACTATCAAATTCAAATGAAGGTATCTACTTTCTTTGACAATAAGAGCTGGAATAAACATAGAGAATGTAAGGTTTACAAATCACTTCACATATATTATTTCATTTGATGACCTCTAAGGGAGGTGTAATTATTGTTTCCATTTTACAAATAATAGAATAATAGATTAGAGGTGTAGGGAAACTTAGAAAGCAGGTAATTTACGATTCCCATTTTTCAGATGAAGAAAATGAGGCTTTATTAGATTTAATGGTTTGTCTGAGTTTATACAGATGGTGTTTAAAGAGGAATGTAAACAGAGTTCATCCTGACTCCTATCCACTAAGCCATAGAAAATTATCCTATTGCTCCTGAAAAAGCCTTTGCGTTCCTGACTGAGTAGAAGGAGGACACTGAGCCCATCTGAAAATCATCTGAGGTCACATGATCATGCAGATACTCTACACAGACTCTGTTGGACATTCTTAGACCAGGAGTCTCAGTTGTTATTTTTGTTTTTATCATTACAGGGAAAATTCATGAGGAAATTGATCATGTGATCAGACATAATCGAATTCCTTCCATAAAAGATGGAAAAGATATGCCCTATATAGATGCTGTGGTACATGAAGTGCAAAGATTCATTGACTTCCTATCTCTCAACATGTCCCGTGCAGTGAACCAGGACATCCAGTTCCAACAATATGTCCTCCCCAAGGTCAGCAATCATGAGACCCAGGGATCTAGTGTTGGAAGACATTTTAAATATCATCTCGTCCAGTGATCACATTTTGGACACAAGATGATCAAGTCCTATTGTCATGACCTCATAGGAAGTTCCCCTTAAGGCAAACTTTTGTTACATATGGCTAAGTTGGATGTTATGCTGAATGAAGAATGAGAGGAATGTGTATACTCATCTTGGTTCTCCCTGCTTCTCATTCATGACAGCAATACTCTGGAAAGAAAATGTACAGGGAAAATAGCAGAATGATATTTCTCAAGAGAAATTTTTGTTTATATCATTTCCTCTTATTAGACAGTGAAGTGGATTGTGTAAATACTGTTATCTGTCCCATTGTGTAGACAGAGACCCTGTGTCTCAGGTCAAATAATTTGCCCAAAGTCATTTAAAAATGCTAGAGCTGAAACTCGAGCCTAGGTCTTTAGATTTGAAAATACTGCTTTCCAGGGGATACTAAATAAACATTGGTTGAATTAAGTTGAATTAGATTGAGGTTTCCTAGTAATGGCTGAGCAAAACTATTCTCCTTCAAAGAAAAAAGAAGGGAACATCCCACCTAATTTCACATTTAATATACCCCATTGAGTACTTTATTCAGTTCTACTCATCAAAACTTTAGTAAGAACCTACTATGTGAGAATTTCTGGTCCAAATGCTCTTGATACAAGGCAAGAAGAGAAGAGTATCTGACCAATGAGGACTTTGGCCTCTCCTGGAGGGAGCACAATTAGGAACCGGAAGAGTCAGCCCCAAGTATTATTTCTTTCCTTCAGACCCAAGCTGTGATTTAATTGGCAGAGTGGCTTCCTGCTGAAGAAACTCATTCAGGAGGAAGCCTTGGTCTGCCCTTAGAGGCTTTAAGCATTGTCTGAGGCACTGGCCATCCACATGTCCTGCCCAGAGTTACACAGGCAGCAGATGTGGACATGAAATATAGACCAAGAAACCAAGGACAGGGAGAGAACAAAGAACTCAGGGTTTTAGCCAAGGCTTCCTGTAGGAGGGGGTACCCAAGCCAATCCTTGAAGAAAGCTGGGGATTCTAAAAGGTTTAAGTGAGGAAGGAGTGCCTTCCATGCATGCGACATATAAAGGCATGAAGACCAGACAGGGAGCCTTGTGGATGGGGAATAGCAGTTGGACCAGTTTAGCTGGAAACCCAAGGAGGGCATGATGGGGGACATCAACTTGGAAAGGTAGACTGGGGCCTAAGCAGATTCTTAATGGCTTGACATCCCAATCTATATCATAAACAAAGAATTTTCTATCTAAGACAATAGGGAGCCACTGAAAATTCTTGCAACTGGCACATGAAAGATATTCATGATGATAACTGACTTTCCCCTGGAATTTCTTCCCTCTAGGGCACAACAATCTTCCCTCTGCTCTCCCCAGTCTTGTATGACAGCAAAGAATTTCCCAACCCTGGCCAGTTTGACCCCCAACGCTTCCTGGATAAGAAGGGGAAATTCAAGAAAAGTGACTACTTCATGCCTTTTTCCATTGGTAAAAAAACCCTTCTCATCTCTACCTCTTATTCTAAATGGAGAATCCTGTCCCCCCCTCCCACCCTCCTCTGGATGAGCCTCCTCCTTGAAGTTCTTTTGAGGATACACTGCCTTATGCTGACATGTGACACATTGTCCTCTCCAATATTCCCGTGGCTTCACTTCTTTTCAGACAACTCAACAAATGAACTGATCTTCTTGGCTGGCTCACCTGCTCCCTTATTTTAGTGGAACTCTGACTCCATTGCAAGATACATTGTACAAGGGCTCATCATGGGAAGAATGATGTGAAGAGGGAATTCCTTTCTGACCCTAGTGACCATGAATGACTGAAATATAACTCACAATAACAGTTCTCATCATTTCTGTCCATCTACATCCTTCCCTTTTACTTCTTTCCCCACTATTGTCCTGGTCCAATGAGTCAGTTTCACTTTGGCTGACACTATGATATTGCATGAAAATTTCTAAGCACAATTTTGTTTCTTTCCAGGAAAACGGTCTTGTCTTGGTGAAGGTCTGGTGAAGATAGAGTTATTTTTGTTCTTTACTACCATTCTACAGAACTTTACCCTCAATCCAGTTGGAGATCCAAATGAAATGAGCATCAAGACCAATCATGTTGGGTTCACCAATGTTCTGCCACATCATCAACTATATTTTCTTCCTCACTAAGGAAGAAGACGAAGTTGATTTGGTAAATGATCCAGCTGATTTCATCTTTTGGACTCAATAATCTTATGTTTTTTACTAGAATCCCCTTGAGGGAAAGACAATTTCCCATCTACTGATTAAAATGGCTTTTAATTTCCAGAGACAAAACAGGTTAGCAGAGTATCTTGTATGTCATTATGCAATAGGGGCTGCCTTTTACACATTCATGTGCAAACACCTCACCAATATCTCCATCCATGCTCTAATTCACACCCTCAGTTCCAGTTTTAGGGTATTTAGGAAGATCTGTAAAATATCCCCCCGAAAACCCATATTTACTTGTACTTTTTTTTCAAGTATTTTCAAGCATGATCTTATTTTGTAATAAATAGTTCTTGTTTGTGAGTTTTGGGTACAGTTAATAATGGCTGTGTTGCTAATAACTCCTAATGTGCAAATGTATGCTTGTACTTCCATACATTGATGATGCATGACTTCAGAAGAAGCATGGTAATATGAAAGAAGCCCTGACATTGGGAGCAGAGGCCCTGGGACCAATCGTGCCTCTAAAGCTAACAACTTATGTGGCACTGTATAAGTCATTTGAGTATTTGTTCTCACCTCAGATTATTCATCTCTGCAATGAATGGGTTGGACTATATGGGCTCAGAGTTCCCTATTATTTATCATATTTTGATTAGTGGAGATAGTCAATCCACCCATCCACGCTTCAGTGGACTATTTTAAAATGTTATATTCAAGGGAAAACTATCCCCTGGTGATAGCCACACTAGTGATGGACTTCTCTGCTATTGGCTAGGATGGTCACCAGTCAATTAAGTCACTGTCCATTGATGGATCCACAACTTTCTAGTTTTGTAGAATTTTCTAGAGTTTAGTTCCTAACCACCCGAGGTCATCTTCATGCTATAACACATCACAACACATCAATCTGTCAAGGATCTATGATTTTGCTGGTAAAGTCCCAGAGCAGGTCAGAACTCAACTATAACTCAGCAGCAAAAACTGAGAGAGTTGCCTAAAGGTCTTAAACGTCATGGGACTTGTCTATGGCCACACAGCTCTAGTGTTGGAAGCAGAATTAAGACCCATGTCTTTCAGACTCCAAGAACAGCATTCTATCCACTATAACATCCATTTCTTCATGTGGCTCATACCATTTGCAATCACCATTTTTCCTTCAGTTCCATGCCTCCCTATTTTCCCTGGTCCTCATTTAATCTCTTGCCTCACTTTCTTCCTTTCAGGGTCTTGACCTAATAGTGAATTCATTACATCTTAAATTGATCTCCACGTCAAAATCTTATGTTCCCTTGCTCTATGCAGACATACATCACTTACCAAGTTCCAACAAGAAATTATTCCTGACACTTGTTTTCTCTGTTACTATAAGCTTCATACTAGACACAGAACTCTTCTCTGACTCACTAGCTCCCTCCCTTCAACATTTATTCTAAGATTTCTCTTTTCAACTGAGTCCTCTCACATCACCCTCTCTCTCACCAGAATACTGAACTCAATATTTCACTGGAAAAAAATTGATAATATCTATTGGTAATTTATTTTCTACAATCTTATTTTCTATCCTAATTGCAATCCTAATTTCTACAAATCTCCATTTTCTACAATCCTATATCCTACATCACCTCTCCATCTCTCTCTCATACACACTCTTCCTTTCTTTTGTTCCAGTATGGTAGAGGGAGGTCAAGGAACCCACAAAGAAGTGAGGATTTCTCCTTACAACTACCAGATCCTCTACTTGGGCCCTTAATCACAGTTCCTCCTTCCTCCTCTGACAGCTCGTGCCTTCTATCCTCCCCTGTCTTTCTCTAGTTTTCAATCTCAATGTCAACTGCTTTCTTCCCTACTGCTTGCAATCATGTGCACATCTTCCTCATTCTTAAAACCAAACAAAAAATTATCTAATTCCCAACTAATTCCTGACTGTTTCTTATTATCTCTGTGTTACTCAGCACTCTTGGACCTTCAGACTGACAAAATGTGCATTTTTTAAATATCTGCTGAGTTAACTATGGCTCTTCTGGCTCATGGGGGAGGCAAGTTTGCTTCAAGCTCTGGAAAGCACAGGGCATCTGAGTCCTCCATGACTGGCTTTTCATATTAAAGGTACAAGGGTGCTGAGTCACACATGGCCAGGAGGAAAGCCACCTGGGAATCTCTCTACATTCTCTGTTCAATCCCAATTATTTTTGCCTTTCTCTCTCTCCTCCCTTTCATGGTTAGTCTTCTAGAAAAATTATCTCTCCACAGGCCTCTATTTTCTTACCTCCTACTTAACTCCCCACCCCACAATCTGTCCTCTCTTTTCATTGCTCAAAAGAAACTGCTCTCTCTGAGATTAAAGTGTTCCTTAATTGCAAAAATCTGTTGCCTTTTATCAATCTTAACCTTTTTACTTCTCTGAAACCTCTGATATTATCAACCACACTCTCCCTGGATTTTCTTGACGCTATACCTCTCTTCTAGTTCTTTTCCTCCTCCCTGTCTGGCCACATAGTGGCTAAGATCACTTGAAACAGAAGACTCTGCTATATGAATGAGTTTAGAAGTTTATGGCCAATAAGGGTGGGGGTGAGTGTGACCAGTAGCCATGACAACTAATCCTTTAGCTGTGCCAGTTAACTCACACAAGAAGTCAAAAACATGATTAGTAATTGTGACATCAGGGACAGGAGAGCCAAGCAACTTCAAAGGCACTTTAAATTGACCAGAATATTGCAGTGTATTGAAGAGACAGATACCATGGGAAAGTGCAGTGGAAACCAGTTGGGTAGGTAAGAGATCAAAACCAAACCATCAAGGAGCTCCAATGGAATGGAGTCATTTTGTCAGGGAAGAGAGAAGAGAAAGATGCCAGCTGCAGGTTGACCACTTAGCCATTTATTCTTGTGGCCTAGGCTCTAAGATCCATTGCTGCCACTAGCTGAAGGAACACAGATGTTCTCCTCACCCTCTCAGTGTTGGGGCCCTGAAACAAAGCCCAGCCCAGCTTGCCTTAGCTACAGCACGTCTGCTCTATTTGTGACTGTCTCATCCAAGATATCCAAGTCATAGGTTCTAAAAGCAAAGACTGTTATCACTTGTCATTCATTCTGAGATCATCTCTCCCAGTACTCCTAAGAAGCAATCTTTCTCCATAGCTGTGACTATCCCCAAATGATGGACAAGATAAAACCAGTGATTCTTTGGAAATGGGACATTTTTTCTTTCTTTCTTTCCTTTTTTTTTTGGCTAGGCAATGGGGTTAAGTGACTTGCCCAGGGCCACACAGCTAGTAAGTGTTACGTGTCTGAGGCCAGATTTGAACTCAGGTCCTCCTGAATCTAGGGCCGGTGCTCTATCCACTGAGCCATCTAGCTACCCCGGATATTTTTTTCAAAATCTAGCTTGCCTAATGTTCAATGAACCACCTCCCCCCTTTTAAAGCCCCTATCATATTCAGGAAAGTGACCTATGCACAAAATTGCCGAGAAAACCGAATAGCAATATGCCTCTCCTTCCCCTTGTAAATAATCCAGAATGTCACATGAAGCACAACAAGTTACAAAGGATCCATGATCTAAATATTCAAAGTCACACGATGAAAGAAGATGGGAATGAAATGTTAGCTCTTCAAAAAATGTGGAGAGTAATAAAAAGCTATCAAAATGTTCCTAAACATTTATATAGGGTCTGTATCTCATAGTTTTAGATCAAGGTGCTTGGACTACTAAGAGTTTAAGTGACTTGTCCAAGGTCCCTAAACCCAGGACTCTTATGACTGCAACGCCAGCTGTTAATCCACTCCACTACGCTGCTTCTTGTAGTACTTCCCCCACCTGCCTGACAGGAGTAACAAATGGGAGGGGAGGGGTTTGAGGGCAAGAAGAAAGTGGGGCTAGAGTTATCTTAAAATATTTTAAGCAAAAATACCTGAAGAGACAAAGTACTATCCATAAAAAGGAACATTAAAAACCTAATTCAGAAAAAAAGGAACAATAGGGAGAAATGGAGGAATTACAAAACCAACTCTTAAAACTTTACATGTGAATGCAACAGACAATCTGATAAAATTAAAGCAACAAATTGGCTGAGACATAAAACCCTACAATCTATTGCTTACAAGAAATAAAGCTAAAAAGGAAAGACATGAACAAAGTAAAAATGAAGGACTTGAACAAAATATCCTACATATCAATTTAATTCAAAATATCAGAAATAGCGATCAAATTATCTGATAAGGTAAAAAGAAAATTTCAAAATGTAAATAAAGATAAATAAGGAAATGACATTATCTGCAAGGGACCATAGAAGACAAACCAATATCAGTATTCAACATATATATTCCAAATGGCACAGCATCTAAATTAATAAAAGAAAATTAACTGAATAAGAAGAAGATACAGATTTCCTGCCACACTAGCTCAGATGCGGTACTGGTCCTCATAGTTATGACACTTTGATTTCAATCCACTGAATTTATTTCAGTTCATATCAACACTAGCAACTGGGAACTGTAGAAATACCAAGTCTACACACCATCTATAACTTGTGGGGTGCAGTGTATATAAAAACACCCTGTAAATAGTCAGTTCTTTTCTCTTCCAGATGAATAATAGGTACATCCCATTATCTGTTGTCAGAGAACCGCCATAGAATACTCAGTGGCAATGAGCTGATGCATTGTCCCTGATTAGCAGGGTACCCGACAGGCTAACCTAAGCTATTCACTCTTTTCTTCTCCTTTTATGCTTCCAATTCCACATTCCATTCCTATGTGGCAGAGTAGAGAGTGTGTTGGCCCTGAAGTCAGGAAGACTTGTTTCATTTACTGCCTATATTACCATGGACAAATCAATTACCATCTTAGTGTCCCCAGAAAATTCTCTAGCAAAATTTTTCAGCAAAAGTGCCAATATGCATCAGTAGAGGACATTTATCAATAGTAACTCACACCCTAATGGAATCATGCATCTAATTTTTAAGAATGACATAGCACATAATTGGCATGATCATAGGAGGGTTTTATGGTAATGATGCAAATAAATTTAATGTGGCATTTTCGCCCTAATCACCTCACAGAATTCTCATGAGATTCAAAGGAAAACAATGTCTGTAAAGAGCTTAGTAAACCACAAAGTGCTAAAGAGAATCATAGGATCATAGCGCTAGAGCTGGGTGGAAACTGGAAAGTTATTGAGTCCGATGGCTTCATTTGACAGATGAGAAACTGAAGCCCTAGTTGCAGTAAGTCACTTGCCCAAGGTTGAACATGCAGTAATCAGAAGAGCTTGGATTTGAAACCAAATACTCCAACTCTAGGTCACTTCCCAGGATACCAAGCCAGGACCTCATTATGTGCATGATTGATCTCACAGAAAACTTATAATGGTCAAAGGAGGTAGTGAAATAAAATTGCATTTTCCACTATAAAATGCTCTAATCACGGCTGTGTATGAATTTAAAGGCTATATAAATGTCTAATAATGATGTAGCCACCAAAAATGGAATCCTTGTGGCTCCCCACCGTGACAGTGCCAAAAACTGTTCCTGAGCATGTGTCTCCTGATAATAATGATCGAAGGTAGATTTAAAGTGAGCTCCCTCCAGAATCCACATCACTCTTTCTTGTCCTTGAACTATGCATCTTCCACCTGTGTGAAATCAATTAGTGGGAAATAAATAATAGCAGTGCTGGATTAGGTAAACAGATGAGTTTTAAAGAAATGTAAACCTGCTCAGAAGTTCATGCCAAATTCAAAAGAGTCGATAAGTGGTCCCCAGTGTTCATGTCTCTTATAAATAAAGAAAGAAGTTCATCTCAGTTTAGGTAAGTCCATAGTTCAGGCAGGATCCCAACTCTTCCTGCCACTCATTGGGTGGATGGCCTTGTACAAATTCCTTAAGATCTCTGTGCTCAAATTTCCTAATTTTTAAACTGGGTGGGGACGATTTGGTAAGGGGTGGGGGAATCACAGTTTCGCAAGGGTTCACGAATAAAGAACTAGGTCTTTTAGTCCAACACTCTCAGTAACCACAGAAGAAAAATGAGGTCTAGGGACCAAGGTCAGAATGGTAACAGGGGGTAGAACCAGGATGGTATTTCTGCTATTATTCTCAAATCACTTAACCACCATTTGCTTCAGTTTCCACATAAGTCAAATAGGGATAAAAATAGCACCTACACACTCAGGTTGTTGTGAGGATTAAGTGAGATAATACTTAAATAGCTTTTAGCACAGTGCCGGGGACATAGAAAGGGTCATATAAATATTATAATTATTTTTATTATTATTAGATAAATCAAAGTTTCTGTGATTGTATCTATGAAGGAACTCCCTCTAACGATGGAAAAGGTAAGCCAGTCTTACTTTTGTAGGAGAGGCAGTTCTTGTGTAAGTACTCTGCCTCCACAGGGCCAGAGTGCAGGGGTGACCTGGTAAATGTTTAACAGCCAGCTTGCCACAAAAAAAATAACATACCTGTCACACTTTTAAGTTGAACCTGCACTATTAACATTTTCCTCATTGCTTCTTTTAAGTGTAGAAATAATAAATCAAGCCCTGATTTGTGGTATTTCTCGGATGCCCAAGGTATAAATGGTCACACTTAGAATTTAACAACCAGCTCTCTTCAGGTGGACTTAGCTGGCTCTAGCACACCCTTGGGAGAGAATCTTTTTTCTTTAACTTTTTGTTTTCTTTCTTTCTTGATGTAACAAAACAAGAAGTTTTGGTGGAATAGCACCTTTATTCAAACTTTGCAGGTGATGGACTTGCTGTGAATGGAGGAGGGGGAAATAAGTGAATGGTGAGTAGCTGAGGCCTTACCTACCCAGGTATGTACAGTTCTCTTCAAGTGTTCTCCATGTGCTGACCATTGATGGCACATTAGGTTATCTTTGAAACTTTAAAGATTTGTGGGCAAGTCAAACATGGGGCAAGGCATACATTCTGATGTGATGCTCAGAGTCTTGTACCTGACATGGAAACACAGGTTAGTATGAACAGAGAACTGTATTCCATATCAAACAAAGGTGGAAGACGAGAAGGAATAAAACTACCTATGGCTACAGTCTCAATGTAAGATCTGTGGTTGTTCTCCAAGCTAGAATCAGGCAGGTGATCCATGGAGGTCTGTGAGAGAGATGGGTTCATGGTCTACTTGAGGTGCCATTACTAGATGAGGGCATATGTCAAAGATGGTCAGAGGGTGAGGATCATCAAGGACTGAAACAGGAAAAGTCACCAACCTGAAAGATCATAGTCAGGAAGGCTAAAGCTCAGAAGACAATCAAGGATATAAAATTTTAGGGACACCAAGGGTTCAGGCAAGAAGAAGAAAGGGATAGACAGTGGGGAGGGCCCCAAGAGCAAGTAGGCCACTACTCAAAGAGGACAGAAAGAAGGCAGGGCATGTTAACGCCTATTTTGCTGCCATGCTCTCTCTCTCTTCAAGTCATTTATTACCTCTTTTTGTATATTCAAGTGTATTAAATCAACCCCTTAAACCAAAGTTTTAAAATATGTTCAATACATTATTGTTATCCGTTACTTTTTTTTTTCTTATTGACCATTAAATATTTTTTAGCAAGTGTTTTTGATGACAATATTTCTGGATGGCTTTTCTATATATTCTGCACTTTAACAAATAGAGAATTGAAATTGCAGGAAAAGATCAGATGTTATCAGAGGATACAACCTTTGCCTCTGCTGCTATAAAGTGCTGACTCATTTTTGTTGTTGTTGTGAAAAACTAAGTATATTTACCTTCCTCCTATTCCCCCCCCATTTATTCTATTCTCTCTTTTGACCCTGTCCTTCCTTAGATGTGTTTGCTTCTGATTACCCCTCCCCCAATCTACCCTCCCCTCTATCATCCTCCTGTTCTCTAGTCCCCTTCCCTCCCTATTTTCCTGTAGGGTAAGACAGATTTCCATGCCCAATTGAGTGTGTATGTTATTCCCTCCTTAAGTCAAATTCTATGAGAATAAGATTCATTCATTCCCTCCCATTTTCCCCTGTTTCCCCTCCACTGTAAAAGCCTTTTCTTGTCTGTTTTATGTGAGATAATTTACCCCATTCTTCCTCTTTCTTTCTCCTTCTCTCTGTATAATCCTCTCTCACCCCTTAATTTTATTCTCCAGATATCACCCCTTCATCTTCAACTCACTCTGTGCCCTCTATCTATCTATCTATCTATCTATCTATCTATCTATCTATCTATACATATATGTAATTATTTCCCCTCCAACTACTCTCATACTGACAAAGGACTCATGAGTTACAAATATCATCTTTCCGTACAGAATGTAAACAGTTCAACCTTAATAAGTCTCTCATGATTTCTCTTTCCTGTTTGCCTCTTCATGCTTCTCTTGAGTCTTGCATCTGAAAATCAAATTTTCTATTCAGCTCTGGTGTTTTCATCAAGAATGCTTGAAAGTCCTCTATTTCACTGAATGAACTTTTTTTCCCCTGAAGGATTAGGCTCAGTTTTGCTGGGTAGGTGATTCTTTGTTGTAATCCTATTTCATTTGCCCTCCAGAATATTATATTCCAAGGCCTGCGGTCCCTTAATGTAGAAGCTGCTAAATCTTAAGTTATTCTGATTGTGTTTCCACAATATTTGAATTGTTTCTTTCTGGCTGCTTGCGACATTTTTTTTTGACCTGGGAACTCTGGAATTTGGCTACAACATTCCTAGGCATTTTCCTTTGGGGATCTTTTTCAGGGGGTGATTGATGGATTCTTTCCATTTCTATTTTGCCCTCTGGTTCTAAAATATCAGGGCAGTTTTCCTTGATAATTTCTTGAAAGATGATGTCTAGGCTCTTTTTTTGATCATGGTTTTCAGATAGTCTGATAATTTTTAAATTCTCTCTCTTGGATCTATTTTCCAAGTCAGTTGTTTTTCCAATGAAATATTTCACATTGTTTTCTATTTTTTTCATTCTTTTGAATTTGTTTTACAGAGTCTTGATTTCTCATTAAGTCACTAGCTTCCAATTGCTCCATTCTAATTTTTAAGGAAGTATTTTCTCCAGTAAGCTTGTGGACTTACTTTTCCATCTGGCCAATTTTGCTTTTTGAGGCATTCTTCTCCTCATTGGCTTTTTGGACCTCTTTTGCCATTTGGGTTAGGTTATTTTTTAAGGTGTTATTTCCTTCAGGTTTTTTTGGGGGGGTCTCCTTTAGCAAGTCAACAGACTTGTTGTTTTCTTGATTTTCTTGCATCACTCTCAGTTTTTCCTCTACTTCTCTTACTCACTTCTCAAAATCCTTTTTGAGCTCTTCCATGGCCTGGGACCAATTCATATCTTTCTTGGAGGCTTTGGATGTAGGAGCTTTGACTTTGTTGCCTTCTTTTGGTTGTATGTTTTGATCTTCTTTGTCACCAAAGTAAGATTCTATGGTCTGACTCTTTTTGTGCTGTTTGCTCATGATCCCAGCCAATTACTTGAGTTATAAACTCTTTGTTAAGGTAGGAGTCTGCTTCCAGTGTGGAGAATGTACTGTCCCAAGCTTCAGGGGTTTTGTGTAGCTGTTTTCAGAGATACTTCTAGGGACTTGCAAATTTTTAGTTCTTCCAAGGTACTATGATCAAGGGTGAGGTATTTACTCCTTTCCTGGCCTGTGCTCTGGTCTATGAGTGACCACAAGCACCCTTTCCTGACTTGGAACTGTGAAGAGAATTTCCTCTCCACCACCATTACAAGCTCCACCATGCCAGCGCTCTTCCTCACCCCAGGACTGCCACCCAGAACTGCGACCTGGATCCAAGGACGAGGAAAACAAGAGAATCCTGCACCAGCAAAGAGATTCCTGCAATCCTTATCTGATCAGCCACTCAATTCCCTCTCAGTCTGTGGGCCAGAAGCTCCAGGGCCAACCACCAACCTAGGGCCATGCTCTGGGACTGGGGCTGGGACTGCACTGCACTTCTCTCTCATTGCAGACACAGACTTTTCCTCCTGACCTTCTAAGTTGTCTTTGGCATTCATGGGTTGAGAGGTCTGGAAACCACCACAGCTACCTGTGATTGAGTCCTCTGAGGTCTGCTCCAGATTCACTGAGGACTGCATGCCCATGCTGAACTACATTCTTCTGGCAGCATGGCACAATATACCTTTCTGATCAACCATCCAGGTTGTCCTGGGCTGGAAATTTGTTTCACTCTGTCTTTTTGTGGGTTCTACTGCTTTAGAATGTGTTTAGAGCCATTTTTACAGGCATTTGGAGGGGTTTGGGGGAGAGTTCAAGCAAGTCACTGCTTTTACTCCATCATCTTGGCTCAGCCTCAATGTTCTCTCTCAAGAAGAATGTTCTTCAAAGTGAAGAAAAAACAAGCATGATTAAGAAGGCAATTAAGCTCAATGTAGCTTAGGAGATAAGACAGCAGCTAATCTCTTAAATATGATGTCAAGTCTGCAAGATCTTAGAATTTGGACTCTATAACCACCTCCTCTCAGGTTGAATTTGGATATTTGCTCTCCTTAGCTCAACACACTCCCATAGGCCAACAGAAATTTGATTGTTGACAGCCCAGGGCCCCCAACAAGGTCAGCTGGACAAAATACTTCCCTACCCCTACTTTCCTGTGCACTTTCGTGCCAGGTTAGAGTCAGGCACAGATTCCAAAGCAACAAATCAGTAAAAATATCCTTAATTATCTCTTGTTTGCTAAAGTTATCAAAGTCAATGAACAACTAATCCTGTTTGCCTACAAGGACTATATGTTTATTGGCTGGCCATTGCCGCCCCTTGTTTTCTACCAATAAATATAAAAGTATGACAAACAAATTGTTACACCTGAAGGCTGTAAGCCTGTCTCTCAGGGCAATGGATCCTTGGGGACTCACCACGACTACCCTCCTGGTTTGTGTCCTTTTTCTGATCTTCTTGATTCTATGGAGCCAAGGATTCAAAAAGGGGAAACTCCCACCAGGTCCCATTCCTCTTCCTTTTATTGGCAACCTCCTGCAATTGGATTTCAAGAACATCACTGCATCATTCTCACAGGTAAAGGGACTGGATTTGGGGTTAGGATTCTAGCTGCTTGGTTTGTGGAGGGAGACACAAAGGCTTCAAATGAATAATTGAATCAGGACTCATGGTGATTTAGAGTCCTAGGTCATGGATGGTATGAGTCAAGGGCTCTATGAATAACGTCTGCATTAGCACTGATGTCAGGAATACATTAACTATTTTGTCAAAACTTTGGTAGCAGAAGAAGAAATTCAACAACAGGACCAAATCTTTACCCTTTGTAATGCATCATACTAGGCTCTCGTGATACAAAGGTTAGAATAAATCAATCAATTAACGAGATCTTCTTCAGTACCTACTATGTGCCAGGCACTTTGCCAGACAAAGGAGAGAAACATAATGTGAATGAAACAATCTCTCTTTGAAAGGAAATAGTTCCTTTCCTCCAGTTTACATTCTACTAGAAGGATACAAGAAATTCATAGATAAGTTAACAGAAGGTAATTAGAGGACAGAAAATGCACTAGTAATTGGGGGACCTGAAAAAATTTCAAGTAGGAGAGAACCCCTGAGCTGGACCTTGAAGGGAGTAACAGATTCTCATTGGAAGAGAAGGGGGAATGAATTCCAGGCATGGGAGACAATCTAGGCAAAGGCAAAGATTTGGGAAATAATATAGCCAGCAAGGGAGTTTGGCAAGAATGTGAAGTTTGGGATGAGGGGTAATACAAAATAAATCTGGACAATTAGGTTGGAGCCAGCTGTGGAAGCATTTAAGTACCATGTCACAGAGGCAGTAGACTTCTGCAGACTTTTGAGAAATGGCATGGGCAGAACTATGCCACAAGAATATTAAGTTGTTCAATGAAAAGGAGAAATACTAGAAGCAGGGGATTGAATTTGGAGGTCATTGAAAGAATGTATGAAAATATCATTTATTAAATACTTACTATGTGCTCAATATTGTAGAGATAGCACAGAGTAAGAGGTTTCTGCTGCATGTCAGTCAGAAAATCCTTGTGGTCCTTGGGGCATGCCTGCACAACCTGTGACCCATGAAAGGATTTTGGGTGGCCCACAAAAATGTAGAGGAAAACATACTCTATATTTTTTGGGCCACCCAAAATCCTTTGTCTTATAGCCCACAGGCCACAAGTTGTGCAGGTCCACCTTAGGGCAAATTAAAAAAAAAACTGATAGTAATGCAGAACATTTAATGTCAATTCCACTGATAAATATCATATCTTTTCTGATACAGAACCATTGGATAGCGCCCAGGACTTGACGGTCAGATTTTTCTTTTCTAGTCTTCAGTAGCTGTGGCTTCAGCACCTACAGAAGAAGTTTCAAGAGGATTGCTTCCAGGGCCGATGTTGTGGGAGTCTGGGATGGAAGTAGGAACAGTGGTCTGCAGGGCTGGGCTATCACTCCCAGGAATCTTGGGCTTCCCTGCTTGTTAGGGTCAGTTGTTTAATAATTGGTAGTGGTGGTGGTGAGGAAGGTCGATAAGACTGATCACAGTCATTGCTTCTCATTGAAAGGACAACTGTTAGGCCTAGGTTGGAAGCAGAGCCAATGATCTAGGGATAGGAATCACTGACGTGAAAGGACTGATCACAAATGCTCTTGAGTCATAGTTCTGGGTTATCTCCATCAGTTTCCAAGGGAACTTAGGAGTGGTTTGACTTGTCTGCCACATTCCATCTTCTCTTTCCTGCAGAGTGACTTGCTGTGTTAGCTGGTTTGGGTGCCTGTCTCACTAGCCTATTGGAATATTCTAATTAAGAGGGGATGAGGGTCTTAATCCAGTCAGTGTACAAGTGAAGACACAAGACAGAACAAATGTCAGAGACATGAAAATATAATCTACCCAACTTGAACATAATCAATTGGATATGTATAGAAAGTAAGAATGAAAAGTTAAATATAAGTATATGGCTATCAAAGTGAATGGAAATGCCTTCTAGAGAAGTCTACTTTTTGGATGCCTTCAAGAGACGTGGGTAGGTTTGGAGGATGGGGTAGTTTTAGGGAAAAACATATTACTTGCATGATGAACCTGTTATATTTGTGATGTCAACTGGACATCCAGGTTGAGAAACCACTTATAAGCAGTTGGCCATGTGAGCCTGGAGTTCAAAAGTGATAAATTCTAGTCATCTAGCTGTTGGAGTCTTGTGCTTAGAAACCATTGGTGCTGAGATCACCTGGTCAGAGAGTGTGATGGCAGTTCATGAGATCTCCAAGGGAGTGGAAAGAAAAGGGCCTTAGTGGGCAGGAGATGTATGATGATCCAGCAATAGGGATTGAGAATAAGCAGCCAGATATGTAGCAGGAGACAGAAGAGCCCAGTGTCCTGGAAATAAGAAGAGAAAGGTCTCTAGACATTTCTTGATTGCCCAAGCTCCTGCTTTCTCCTCCTTCCACTTTTTGACTGTGTTTTACTATTTCTTGATGTCTTATGGAGCCATTCGCCTCAAATAATTTCAAAGCCAAATTTCAAAAAGAGAAAAAAATAGTCTGCAAAATAAAGGGCAAGGAGCCTTATATCAATTTTTGACAAATTTTGATAACAGATCAACATAAAGATGTTCAGTGAACATCAAGGAAGTGACCCAATGATTACAAAGAGTCACCCTATCTGCATCCAGAACAGACAATGTCAGGTTAACGTCATGTCCTTTGACAGAATTATATAAGTGATACCTCTTCAACTGCATAATTATATGGAATATGGAATATGTGATATGGGAGTTTCTTTTGTACTTGAATAAAGGACAGAAGCAAAGTTTGCTACTAGAACCATAGTTTGAGCTTAAAAATATCTCCATTGCAGATTTGTGTGGTAAAGGGAGGTCTCACTGCTTTTTCTTCTTCTTCTTCTTCTTCTTCTTCTTCTTCTTCTTCTTCTTCTTCTTCTTCTTCTTCTTCTTCTTCTTCTTCTTCTTCTTCTTCTTCTTCTTCTTCTTCTTCTTCTTCTTCT